>NC_056735.1:166088652-166373652 GCF_019279795.1 Protopterus annectens
CACTCTTCATCTCTAGAGAGGTGGAACATTTCTAGCAAACCCTATCTTATTCTGATAACTGAGATATGACTGCAGTGCACCCATATATACTAAACTCAGAGGTCATGGCTTTAAAAGACAATATATATACATTTTTAAGAGTTTATAATGATGAGTCTCTTGGTAGAAAGAAGACTTTTCTTGCAGTATATGTCCATATATAAATTGAGAAGGAGGTCTACAACATCATAGCTGTGTACATCATAGAATCACAGATAAATATGTGAGAGATACCCTTAATTCCAATTTCTGTTGTCAGTATGGCCATGGTTAAGATTCATTTGGCAAGCTTTGTTCATGATTCTCAATAGAATACTAGTAACATCATTAAACTATGCTATTGTGATAGCACATGTTTGCATGTCCAAATATAACCGTATTTCTGACTCCTGCATTTTAATTTTCAATATCCTCACATGTCTTGGTTAGCATTATTAAGAAATGAATAATGAACAGATAACTGACGAGGAAGCCAACGACCACAGCAAATGAATCCAACAATGGTAGAAACCACTCCAGTTTGCAGTTGTTGTAGAAAAACAGTGGTAAAAACACTGCAATTCATGTTTAAGCACTTTTGTCCAAACATAGACTTCTGGTCAGTTATTTGTTCTTTGCTTGGATTTCTGTTCAGTTTCAGGCACTTCTCGTTTTTTTTTTTTTTATTTTGGATTGTAGGTTAGCATTATTATTTATCCTATATCTCTCAGATTTGTGTTTTGGGAGGCAAACATTCTGAAATGAAAGTTTTAGTTTGTTGCCCACATAGCATGTCCCATAAGAAGATGCTGTGCAGAAGATGATTACAGAATTATGATGTGCAGACTGTAGTATTGTTTTATATATGTATCTACAACTGATTGATGTATCTATCTGTTGGAACTTTAGCGTGCACATTACAGTCTAAGCTCTGCCATTAGTTGTTTTGACCAGTAAACCTCAGCTGACATATCATGTCTGTCAAGATACTTAACACACATCATCAGAATTTGATTTGTAGCTTGCAACAACCTGTTCACTAAGTGCATTGATAAATCTTTCTTGTATGACTGGATGGTTTCAAATAATCTAAGACTCATTCTTTATGAAATTATAACATAGATCTATTTATTAAGATTCCCTACCAATGGCTGTTTGGAGGTTTACTGAGACACCTAGTGGCTTCTGTAATTATGAGGTCCTCTCAAATAAACAAAAAGTATATAATTATTAATTCTACTGTAGCTGATTGTTGCTTTGAAAATGGTGCTCATAGTCTAGGATCTATACCATTTGCAAAAAGACTGCAGAAAAATGATATGTTTTGCCTGTGTCATTCTTCATTAAAAGTACACCCTTTTCTGAGTTACTTCATACGACCTGTAGCAGTCCAAATATATAAAATTATAACAGGGTGCATTTAAACTGTACCACATTTTATTATAATATGCTACCTCTAGGTAGGCGGTTGATGACTTTTATTCCTCTTAAAAGAGTAATCATTTTTAAGAAACATTCCACAACTGTTGGTAGATGTTCATTATAAATTGCTGTATCCAGTCAGTATCATAATTTTCTTTTGGGTTTAACTGTGTGTCGTTATGTTGTTGATTACCGTTTCTGTTCTGAAGAATCCTTTGCCTCAGACAAAGCACAGTCTGTTAATGCAATCATTATGCTTAATGGCAAATGATACCTTGAAGTTAAAAACAGAAAACAAAAACATTTTGTCTAACAACATTTCTTTATTGGTACAACAGTTTTGCCAGTTTTGTTTTCATAAACTTCTCAACAATCTTAGAAATTTGCTTATATAAAACCACAATTTAAAAAGAGATACTAACATTGCAGTATAAACAAGATTAGCGAAATGCTAGGATTATTTGATATAAAAAAGTGCTGAACTAAGTATTTCCTTGGGGTACCTCTGAAGTTCAAGTCTCGCTAAATGCTTGGATTTATTATGCTGACAGCTACTACTTTCAAAACAGCAGTGAAATATTGTCAGCCTTTGACTTGCAACATATCTGTAGTAACATAGCACATTGTGGTTACAAAGCACAATAAGTGTTCATTTTCAAAAGACTAACAACATTTTAATCATAAAAACAACCTGTTCTCCTTTATAGTACAAAGCCAAAGACAACAAATGGAAGAAAATAGTACAATTTCAATGATTTGTAAGAACTATACAAATATACATTTATTTATTTATGTACATAAATAATACAGATCAATTACATGGTCAGTTTTACCCTTACAAATTGAAAGGGTTACAAGAAAAGTGAGGCCGGGAGGTCAAGTTATCAAGGTAAGGTATTTTTACCTAGTTTGCAATGCAAATGAAATGATACAACATCTACAAAAAATAGATTAGTTAATGAAAATGAAACATTTAAAGAAGTTAAATTACATCTGGGAAATAAAAATATAGTGCTTATCAAGATTTTTTGCAGCATCAAAACAACAAAAACTTATTCCCATTAAACTGAAGATGACAACATAAATTTTCTGCTTAGAGGAAAGATACTTACTGAGCACATGGTTATTTGTGTAATAGTTTAATGGATAGTGCAGTTTACACTAGTATGTATCAGACCTTTAAATATCAATGCTGACTGCAGCAGTAATTGTGTACACTCATTCAGTTGTCCATTGAAAGTAACTACCATTAGATGTGGTACCATCACAATGATTAGAACTGAATCAGTGCAACATTCTTCATTTTCCTGACACCTCCTACCAAGCCCATTTAAGTGGGCAGCAGTTTTATATAATCAATAGCCTAATGAATTCATATGTACTGAAGGGCTGACATAAAAGCCAGGAAAATTCCCACTGGCCTCTTAATCTTCAGAAACAAATGAAGGATGCTTATATTTTGTACAGCTAACAAAAACTGTAAAGTAAAATACACTGCACCAGATTATGTCACATTAGAATGCGCATTATGTCAAATTATGTCAACATCTGCTGATAAAAATGAAACCAGAACTAAAGTACATGAATTTGTTAACAAATATCCATATTATAACAACTGTGTTTTACTAATTCTTACTTAAGATAAAATAAAATTCAACTTCAGCTTATACGATTGTTGATGGTAAGATGTGTTTTAACTATAAGATTATCCATGTGGCAAACATATTAGCAGTTTTTTTTTATTTATTGTACTGTTTCATCTTGCACTGTCACATGTAAGTGATTATAAGAAGTAACGCACTTTTCATCTTAGTCATGAAGGATTTAGATACACAAGTAATGCTATAGTAAAAGGATGCATTGAAAAGGAGACCTTTATAGGTTTAATACCTTGTGGCTTTATGATATTGGGTATTTTATGTATGCTGCAGTGGGGTACCCCATGCATTTATGTAGATATAAGAAGTAATAGAGCATTAGCTTTTTGACAACTTTATCTACAGTCTTGAGATGAATCTATAACAGAAACCTGCAGGGACCATGTTTTAATGGGAATGCCATCCAAGTACAAAAATTACTTTAGTTTAGGAAGACTTCATTAAAGCACTGCACTTCAGTTCACAACTGTGCAGATATTAGTCCCAGAAATTAATATTTATCACAAACTCTCAAAATTGTTTTTGTGAGACCACTTATCTTGGTGAAATTAAGTGTTTTGTAATGGTGGTGATTTCAGATGTGAAACAGCTTTGCTGAAACACATATTCTGGCAAATTGAATGCAAACAACTCAAACATATCTGAGCAAGTATTCATCGCTCTTAGTCATCAGTTTGTCTATTAAAATTAGGTACAGACCCCAAAGAAACTGAGGCTATGTGGACTTAGTTCATTGTATGTATTATTTCTTTATCAGCAAAGTATAACTATCACAGCTATTTTAGCTGCGCATGGAAATAACAAAAACACTACAGAATCCATGTATGGGATAGGACTTGTCTAAAAATGACAATTGAATATAGTTCTCTTATGCCTAACCTCTGTCATACAGAGTTTTCATTTTTAGGATTTTATAGCAATGTTTTATTTGGTCTTATATATTCTTAATGACCCAATTAATAGTTATAAAAGACAGAACCCAGAAGTCCTAGTTACAAAATCTTCTTACAGAAAGTATAAAAGCTGGTATGCTAGATTAAAGGCTTTGTTCTCTTACTGAGATCATGAATATTAAATCCATTTATCTTCATAGGTATTTCAGCAAAAACAAATACTTGACCATGACAGAGTTGTAAATGTTATTTGAGAGTATGTGGAACAAAACTGGTGTTCTTATGGAAAGCACCTGGTCAAATGAAAAAGACTACAATGACATGACAATAATTGTTACTGCTCTAGAACTAGCTTTCATTGGTCTGTTTTGTCTTTAGATATCCCCATTTTCATGTTAACTCTGTATACATTTTACTTTTACACAAACTTTAGTTTATCCAGAAAACGGTCTCTTTCTCTATGGAATTCTTCTTATTATTATTTCTCTGTGGACTAAGAAAGTAAAATGCATGTGGAGGTACACAGCTGGTACACATGTGAAAGGAACTCCTGTTTAATCTTGGAATGGACGCTCCCTTTTGATTGGTGCTCAAGTCAAAGTAAGTACACTAGAACATCCACAAATCCCATTTAACCACTGTATTACTTTTTGTTTTTGTTTTCCTACTAATGTTTTTAACAGGGTTTAAAGTTTTGGAGTTCTTATCTAGCTTAACAGTACTAAGATTGTCACTGCAGTATTTTATGAATAGACCCATCTGTGGGTTATGAAGTTATTTCATGTGGGGTTATCTTTTAGGTGTATATCTATGGATAAAGGTTTTGATGGGCAACTCTTTACAGCTGACTTGGATAGGTATTTCTTTCAGTTTTGTTTTTCACTTTTCCACACTTTTATTTGGGAGAGTCATGTGCCTACTCTTTTGAGCTGGAATTGTTTTAGGTTTTAGGAGTGTTCCAGTTGCTGTTTACTATGACATTCTATGCAGATTAGGTGACTAGCTTATTATATGCCTTGTTGTTTTCATACATAAATGGGTACTTATGTATTATCGCAAGATTTGTAATGCTGTCTAAGTCCTAATGTTTTCTTGAAAGGACTGAATGTTTGAGTAAGAAGGTGTCCGTCAACTCCTAATTACTTTTGCATTGATAGGTTTGACAATTAAACATGAGCAGGAAGAAGAAATGGAAGCCGGACTTTGGCAGACAACTGTGAGAGGGACAAATATTTTTCAGGCGTGCATTTCTTTTAAAGATAGCGCATAGAACCATGTGCTCTATTACACTGACCACAAATTCAGAGCGACTGTGATCCTCTAAATGTTTTAAACAGGATCTGGAAAGTCAAGCTCCTTCTTAGGCTTTTTTTGAAAGTGTAAAAAAAGAGTACTGTACTTTCCTAATAGTATCTGTAATGTCCGTTGAACACCAATGTGGCTTTTCCGTTTTTCTGATCGGCAGACCGAGCAGCTCAGTTTTCATATTTTAGCCTCCAATCTGGAGTCCTGCTTTCTGCTGCTGTAAATGGTAGGTTAACATCAGTTTTACACACAGCTTTCCCGTCAAGGAGGATTTCAGTGCTGCTTTCTGTTTCAGACTGAAAGTGATCAGATGCTGTGGAAAACTATGTGTAAAACATAAGTTAACCTGCCATTCTGATTCATTTACAACAGGAGAAAGCAGGAGTGCAGACTGGCGGCTAATATCTGAGCAATGACTCGCTCTCACTGTACTTGCGAAAAAACGATGCCACTCAGCGTCTTCCTCCCCACAAACACAGGCACTGCTTACTCATTTTGCCATAACTACAGCTAGGTAACAGTATTCTGTCATTCATTTCTGTCCTTCGAAATGGAAAGGACTGAACTTGTTACAAACCAGGGAATTCAGTACACTTTAGATGACCTTACACATCTGTTTGCGATACTATGTAAGTACCCATAAATGTTAATTTTATGCTGTAATAAATCAGTGTTGGTAAAATATACTTAGCAGTTTCTGTGTTAGTGTTTTATGTGGGAATTGTAGTATAGTGGTTTCTGCAGGTTTCAATACATACTTGTACTTTTTATTGTATTTTTATAGTGATTCATGTGACTGTGTGGTGTTATTCGGGGATACAAATAGTGTTTTATGGAGGATATACGCTAATATTTAAAATGCCTTGCACTTTATACAAGAGTATATCACACAATGATATGTAGTGCCAAGGATGGGATAAGTACATTTTATGTATGTACAGCTGCTTATTGACTTGATGATGATATATATCAGTTAAATAAAAATCATCATCTGAACATTTCTGATACACATGTTCCTCATATAGATGAGGGTCATTCCTAATAAGAACAGGGGACACTCCACTGATGAAAGGAGTGCTGAAAACTGCAATGACAAGATATTCACTGAATACAGAAAAAGGTCATACAATAAAAGTTAAGAAATGTAATACTATGGAAAAGAAGAAATAAAAATTAAGTTCCAGAGGAATGGATGTTATTGGTTTTAATGGTGTTAAAATATCAACCATAATGGCAGTCTGGATGTGAAACTCAGGACAGTATGTGGCAAAATCTATCAAAGTGGCTCTGCAACTTGAACCTACAATTAAACTATACTAATTAACTATACCAGTATGTGACCAATGATAATGTATTTAAATTATTTTGGATGGCTCCCTGACAAGACCTTGATTCATTTGTAATCAACACACAAAAGTACAATCACAGATGCATAAAATTGTAGGAATGTGAACTGCATTCCAAAATTTAAAAATCCAAGAAAACGGAAAACAGTGTTTTTGCTGGGGGTGGGGTGGGTGTGGAGGTGGGACAAGCCTGTTGCACTCCCATGCACAAGATGTGTGGCCAACTGGCTCACTGCCAGAAACTACACAGTAAAAGTAGCTGACTCCAAGTCCGACTTCAGACCAGTGACGAGTGTAGTACCACAGGGTTCGGTCCTGGGTCCTCTCCTATTCGGCATCTACTCCTCTGAATTGCAGGCCAACACAGAAGGTCTTTGGTTAACAAAGTTCACAGAAGACTGCAAACTGGGAGCCATAATAGAATCACCTAATGATGTAGACATTCTACAAAAGGGCCTCACAGAGACAGATGCTTGGTGTCAAAGTCATGGCTCAAGCTCAATGCCACGAAATGCATTATCATCCCCTTTGGGAAAAACTCGGTACCCATGAACTACCACATAGGCAGTAGCTCACTAAACATTTAAAGTGTGATAAGAGACCTCGAGACACAGGTGGACAGTAGTCTCTCCTTTGATAGCCACAGTAGTCAGGAAATCCTTCTATGTGGCACACCTCATCACAAAAGGGTTCTCCTCTGAAAAAAAGGAGGTCATTGTTCCTCTCTACTCATCCCTCATCAGACCTATTATAGAGTACAATGCCCCGTTTGGCATGTATCTCACAAGACACCTGCAATAATTGGAAAGGCCACAGAAATACCTCACTAAGAGGATTACTGGCCTCAAACAGATGCCATACACAGACCATCTCAAAAAATTCCAGCTCTACTCGCATCGCATATCACCTACTCAGAGGCGACCTCTGCCTAACATACAAGCTATTTCAAAGCCAGTGCTGTTGGACATGCTACACTTAAAGAAATCTCAATCTCTCTGAACCACATGCTCCAGGGACCTAAACCTTGTCACCATAATAAACAGAACATGCTGGAGGGATAGATTCCTGTCCCAGAGACTTCCTATACTCTGGAATAAACTCCCCATTCATGTCAAGCAAAGCTCCTTATTGTCCCTCTTTAAGAAAAATCTTGACAACTGGATGGGAAATAGAAAATGCACCCTGGGGATCACTTCTGTGGCACTCCTTGACAGAGGCACAGGAAAATAATTTTCTTGGGTGGTGAAAGCCAGGGAACCTTTTTGGCTAGGCTTATATAGGCCCCAGGGCTGATAGCCTAGTACCTACCTATGAACCTATGCCCCTCTCATACATATACATAGCAACGCTGTTGTGGTAATGTCATCAACAGGTGACTGGCAGATTGACCTTCTGTGGAAACACCCAGCAGATGCCCACATGCGATGGATAATATGAGTGTTGATCATAAGTGTTTTGCAAACAAGCCTGGTCCTGTTTTTGACACATTGTTTTTCATTTCAGCTATATGATCTGTGAACTCTACCTACCTCCCAAATCAAGGCTGTCTCAGTAGACTTTGCCTTATTTCAGCAAGCTTGAGGCCTGGCAGGATGCCACCAAGAACCACATGAATCACACCAGGCTCAAACTGTGTTTGTGACTGCTCTGCATCACTGCCTTCGTACTTGTGACCCAACAATTTATCATGCTGGGATAATGCTGCAGTTCATACAAAGAGACAATGGTTTATGTCCCTTTATAAAATGCTGACAGTTAAGGACCAGGTGATGTCTGTTGTGAAATCTTATTTCACTTCTGAGAATATTTCCTGGCTCAGGCATCTCTTCCCCCCATCTGCACCTTCTGTGGTACTTAGTTGCTAATCCTGTCCCATTGTGACCCGTGTCGATTACTTTCATACTCTTCACCTTCTACTTCATAGTTTCATTTTCCACCACCAACAATAGGTTCATAACTTGCCAGCATAGGAAATCCTGATCTGAAAATGTTAATTCCCATGTAGTGGGGTCTGCATCAGTAACTTATGACTGTGTGGTCATCATTCAAGATCTTGCCTGTTAGGTACTATGTCATTTAGAGGGAGAGCTGTGCTTAGCTCTAGACACAATAGAGTCCTGACTTTGTTCCTTATAGGTACCTGGGCTATAAGAATCTTGTGTATTGCCTAAAAGTACTGCAGGAAATAGTAGCAACTTTGCCTGTGGTTACAAAGGAAAGACGTGTGGAAAAAATGGTGTTAGCTGCCCTTTCCCTGTGCCTGAACTTTGTGAATTTGCTTATATTATTACAGCAGTTTTAGTGACATGCTGTGCATGATTAACTTTGGCAGAACTGCCAGACATTTTACCACATTTGTCCCTAACATTAATACTCTAAGTATGTGCTGCCAACTTAGATTGGGTATGCTGCAAATAACTGTCGTAGTGGGAAGTGATCCTTTCTCCATCCCATCTTGCTGTGACCTTGAAGTTGATTACCATACATAGGAGTGCACAGGTGGTACAGATTCCAAAATGTTTTCTTTTTTTGTATACTTTTGGAGCTGTTGTTGGGGTTGGTGAAAGTATTTTCAAATAACTGTCATTTTGGTGGTTTTGTTTTCATCTAGCTGTGCTTTGAACAAGTTGATTTTCAAAGACTTTGTCACAATTATATTGACTATATATCTGTAGTATTCTTTCAACTACCCAGGATCAACAAAAACAAAAAGCTTAGTTCATCTGACCGTTTTATTGTTTCATATTCCTACAATCAAATATTGACACAATCATGGCATAGTTCTTTGAAACAGCAATTAGCACTCTTAGGGACTTAAATCAGCTATTTGCTGTCACTCAGGTGTTTGTAATATGCTTACTGTACCAATACCCCTCTTCCTCTACAGAATGTACGTTCATATTCTAGAGTCTACCTTAGAACTTGGGAAAGGCACCTCTGCTTTTACATTGGCTGAGAAAGTCAACAGAAAAGTCTGTTGTCTGAGAAGAGACCATAAAGCATAACGTCTCAGTTTTTTTACTTCATGTATCTCTAAATATTATTTGAGGGGTTGATTATATTAAAAAAATGTGTTGCCATGACTGGAGAGCAGAGCTTCTCCTTGTCTCACTGATGTAGCCAAACTGTACTGTCCTTAGTCTACGTTATTATAACAAAATTCCTTGGACTAGAGTGAAGTAATTAGAAAATGTGTCTAAATGTGTCCAGTCACTATACATTCTTTATTCCTGTGCAACATTTGAAACAGAAATCTAACATTTAGCAATTTAGTTTGAGCTGGACCCCAACACATCTTTTCTCCCTTCCTTGGTATCATAAGTTCTGCAAGTTTAATTCATCTGCAGGTCATTTCCTCAGTGCTGAATCACTTTAGGTAGTGTTACTCTTATGAATGACTTATTTCTAATGTTTACATTTCAGACTGAAATGGTATGAATTTAAATGAAAAATATATGCTCCTTTGTTCTGAAATATTGGGACAGTGATTGTCTAATGGCATCCATTTAGATTAAAAGAACTGAAACCATTGCTTATTATTACACCAGACTGTGTGGATTGCAAAGCAAGAAAAAAAAAAAAAAGAAAAAAAAACCCCACAAGGGATGGGGCATATTTCTATCACTTGCTGAACCAATTAGCTTCTTTCAGACTATTAGACATTAAATAATCGTCACTTGCTCTGGTACAATAAAGCAGAACTAATAGGCACAAATTACAAGAACTCTTGTGATAGCATTGCTAGTACAATAGCCACACCATTAAAAAGAAAAAAAAATAACACAAATAGAAAGAATAAGAGTTATCACAAAATTTGCATTAAAAGCCTTGTGCTTTAAAATACATTAATGTTCTATAAGCTATACAGTATTCAAGGTTGGATAAAGGGCAGGGCTGAATGAATCCCGTGACGTACATGGCTTTTTTTTGCCATAGCGAATCCATTACGTTCTGTGGTTATTATAGCTACTACCCCTTCTATTAGTTATTATTGCCTGCATCATGGATAGGAATTTTCTAGGTGGACTGATGTTAAAAACGTTAAAACCTTTACATAAGAGATGGTTGTCTGCTGTATATTACAAATAGTGGGAATTACATAAATATCAGAATGGGGGGGGCTTACATTTAAAAAGACAGAATATTTTCATACATTTTATGTCTTATTTTAGTTGTGTCTGGCAGTGAGTAATTAAATGTTCTCAGTAATATAGCCCTTACTACATTACTAAAATTGCATGGACAAAGGAAAGAATTATAGTCTTGGCCAGGGCACACACTATATAGTACTCCAACTGAGTCACAAGCTACATTAGCCCTGCAGCTAGAACATTATCTAACTTCTAGCTAAACAAAATGCTGGCCTGTTTAACTATAGTGCTATAAGTGAGCATAATGGATTGCAAACATTATAAGATGCTATACTCAGAGATAAAAGTACCTTTCAAACAGCATTGCTGAAGAACTGAGTTGTGCAAAATACATTAAACTAGAAAGATCTTCAAGAATGACCTTGCTCAGATGTCAGTCTGTTACACAGCATATCTTCAGGTAAACAATATTTCTTTCTATTGCACTTTGATCTTTGTTTGCTGTGTGTTACTATAGTTTCCACAAGAAACCCTGCTGAGTAGTGCCTTCTGCAGCTTGGTTGCAGGTTTTGCTTCACAGTAATTATTCTGTCAGCAGGTTTCCAGCATCGGAACCATTGTGTGTATCACAGTCAGGAATTGATGAGACCTATTTAATGCCCTGGGGCATGTCATTCCATGCTTGGGACTTTTTCTTGGCCAGTTCCATCCACGATGGCTGGGCTGAAGGTGAACGTGCACTTTCTCTGCTCACCTGATGCTTTTCTTCTTTATCTGTCACTTGTGGAGATGTGTCAGCTGTAAGTAAACAAGGGACAGAAGTCAATTTACAGATTTAGAAAAAGTACAGCATACATGCAGCAGATTATTGCCTTGTGCATTGAGACATCAACTGTTCTTTTTGGATGGTAACATAGATGTTATTCTGCCTGTTGATATTCTACATTCTTTGTCGGGTATTTCTGCCACTTTAATACCTGTCTTTCACATTTAAGCCAATGACTGCAATGTAAATGAAAGAAGCAGGTAACAGAAGGCCAGAAGCGGCTAGGAATAAGTATATGTCTGTTATGTAAGGGAAGAAGGTAGATGGTGGAGAAGAATGGATGTTACTTTACTTACTATATTTACCCTCTTGAAATGGATGGTCCAATTTAAACAGATTAAGTTGCATGTCACTGCAACTGCCTTAATAAACGTGCCAACTTATGAATCACATTGTCATCCAATCAACATATCCACAAACTATGTTTCTACTACTACTGTTAGCAAGGGAACTAACTGCCCTTTAGCCACTTCTTCCTTTAGAACTAGTTAAGCAGGGTTTAAAAGGGTGTCAGTTCCCCCACCAAACAGTATTAATAGAAATTTCACTTTGCAAATGCAATTGACCAGGTATATGTTTATATCAGGATATATCTGGTACTTAAACGTACAAATGTGAGTAATTTTAAAGCTTTTCCTTACATTAATGCAATTAAGTATAGATTAAGGGACAAACAGTTAATTTTAATAGTCAAAGAGCTTGTGTAATGATCCTATTCATAAAAAATGTTGAGCATAGACATAATAAAATAATGCACCTGGAGGAGTAGCTTGTACCCTCAATTTATAATGCCTAAGTGAGGCTGCTTCTAAGTCTGAATTGCATGATGTAAGATGATGCCCTGCAGTTGAACAATTGCATATAAATAATTATTGTGTAAATGAGAATCTGCAGTATAATCCACAGCCAGAGCATTTCCCAAGCAAAAAAGGTAGAAATGTAAGCAATGACACAGGAATTGTTTACTTGTTAACTGTCACTGAAGCCAGTGAAATGTCAATTAAAATTACTTGAACAAACTCAGAAATGAACAGTTATAACTCTAGCTAATTCAGTCACTGCGAATGACCTGACTGATCCTGTTTTAGAATAATGAATGAGATGCAGTTAGAGGATGCAGAACATCCCATGGTAATCAAAGGGTGTCTATGGTTAATGCATGATATTTTCTTTAGCTTGAAATGTTAGGGTGTCCATGGTTAATGCATGATATTTTCTTTAGTTTGAAAATGTTATAGCTTACAGAGCAAAAAGCTATTTTACTTGAAAGCCAAAGTTATATATCAGCCTTCTGAAATACGTAAGGCATCTGTCTTTGCAGTCTATGCCCAAGGATTGGGGATGACCCAAGAATGTTTGAAGAGGTTGGTGGGAGGGATGGGATGAAGACATTCTTGGCCTTCTCTTGTTCCCAGTAGGAAGGCTGTGTATCTTATCGCATTTGTATCACATTATCGGAAGATGAAAAGATCAAATGCTCATTCATCGAACCAATAATGTCAAAATCACAAAAACGCAAACACACGGAACAGCAAATTTTTTCCAAGGGAAAAAATTCACTGCTCCGCAAAAAAAAAAAAAAAAAAAAAAAAAATTAAACACAAAAGTAAGTGGGGGACTTTGCCCCCTACACCCCTCCTACTTAAATATACCAACTCTGAGATCGCACCATAGTGGAGGAAATGGCAAAGTCCCGAAGATGGCCCACTGCTTTTTTTCCCAGGGCAAAAAATCGATGTTCTGTGACTTCGCTATTTTCTTCTTTTGACATTATTGGATCGATGAATTGATGAAAGAGCATGCACTCTTTTCATCACTTGATAATATGATATAGACCTGTCTTATCAACATGTCGAACATGTTGGACATCGGCTGGCACAGTGGTGCAGCGGTAGCATTGTCATCTCACAGCAAGAGGTTCTCCAGTTTGATTCTCAGCTGGAATGCCTTCTGTGCAGAGTCCGTATGTCCTCCCTGTGTTTGTGTGGTTATGCTCTGGTTTCCTCCCCACTTTTCAAAGATATACATTTGGAGCATTTCTCCCCGGGCCTCTGCTGAAAATTGGCTTTGTTCCAAGTTGGACTTTCCCGGTAAACAAATGTTAAATAAATGTCAGCACTGTTACTTTTGGCTTCTGCTACATACCTACAATCAACTGCATTACTAGCTGAGTTAATTACAAACTTGCAGTGTTAAAGATTGTACTGCATTTTATTTTTCTGTGTATTTAACTGTTTCATTGGTCTGTGTCTCTCTGTAGTTATTTATTTTTCTATTTAATTGTTTTATAGAATACCGTGGCCTCTCTCTGTCTCTGCAGTTAGTGGGAGCTATTGTGTTTCACTTAACTGATATTCAGTGTTAAACTCTTAGCCTAGAGCGTTTCTCTGTATTTATAAGTGTTGTCACATATATTTGAATTTATTACTGCTCAATATTTGAGTTGTTTGGCTTCTGCTACACAACAGCGTAAGAAAATTTTCTGTGTGGAAGATTTTCAGTCCATATATTTCTAGTTAATCACTGCATATTAATCAGATCAGACAGTAGTAGTAGAAGTAGCGAACTTAAACTCATCTTAAGTCAAAACAAAACAAAAATAATAATAGAAAATATAAAATTGTACAGCATTACTAAGTATTCGAAAGTAATCCAGGCAAGGCAGGCAGTCTGTTTCCAGTCGAAAATCCTTTATTAAGTACACAGACTACATATCTACAATCAACTGCATTACTAGCTGAGTTAAGTACAAACTTGCAGTGTTAAAGATTATACTGCATTTTATTTTATTTTAATGTGTATTTAATTGTTTCATTGGTCTGTGTCTCTCTGTAGTTATTTATTTTTCTATTTAATTGTTTCATAAAATACTGTGGTCTCTCTCTGTCCCTGCAGTTAGTTTCCCATCTGCCATTCCTGTTCTTGTTCTGGTATTAATCTTGGTGGCTTTGGAATTGCCTGTCCCTCCTGTAAATTTGTGTTTGAACACTCCTCCTGGGTCTATCTCATTAGCTCACTCAACCGAGTACAGTGAGATCATATTTTGACTTCAGACACTCCTACCAGTCCCATCTGTTCAGCTGTATCCCAGTCTAGTGTCACTAGCTCATTTCACCTAATACAGAGAGAATATTTGTGAAGGGCAAGCCACTTAGGTCCTTAATTTTAAATTATCTTCTGTTTCTCCCTTTCCACTTTCAAAAAAAATTCTAAGCTTATTTCATGCCTTTCCTGTAACTAGTTTAGTCCAGATACAGATTTGCTGTAACCAGGACTGTTTGTAAGCTTCTGAGCCCCCAAAGCCTTTCTGTGTTGGAGGGAAGCCTTTTAGCTTATCATTCGGAGTGGTAAGCACTAGGTAGCCAATCTACCACAAGAGTGTTTTCTGGCCCAGAAATTGTAGTTTACTGGCCGTTTGGGCAGTTTTTCCATCTCTTTCAACTTTCTGGTTTAAAAGCCGTGTTTGCGCTTGTTTTCCACCTTTCCTGTAACTAGTCTAGTCCAGATACAGATTTGCTGTATCCAGGACTGTTTATAAGCATCTGAGCCCCCCCAAGCCTTTCTGTGTTGGAGGGAAGCCTTCTAGCTTATCAGTGGGAGTGGTAAGCACTAGGTAGCTTATCTACCACATGAGTGGTTTCTGTCCCAGAAATTGTAGTTTATTGGCCGTTTGGCAGTTTTTCCATCTCTTTCAACTTTCTTGTTTAAAAGCTCACTTTTGCACTTGTTTCCCATCTTTCCTGTAACTAGTCTAGTCCAGATACAGATTTGCTGTATCCAGGACTAACTGTAAGCTTCTGAGACCCCCAATCCTTTCTGTGTTGGAGGGAAGCCTTCTAGCTTATCAGCGGGAGTGGTAAGCACTAGGTAGCCTATCTACCACAAGAGTGGTTTCTGGCCCAGAAATTGTAGTTTATTGGCCGTTTGGCAGTTTTTCCATCTCTTTCAACTTTCTTGTTTAAAAGCTCACTTTTGCACTTGTTTCCCATCTTTCCTGTAACTAGTCTAGTCCAGATACAGATTTGCTGTATCCAGGACTAACTGTAAGCTTCTGAGACCCCCAATCCTTTCTGTGTTGGAGGGAAGCCTTCTAGCTTATCAGCGGGAGTGGTAAGCACTAGGTAGCATATCTACCACAAGAGTGGTTTCTGGCCCAGAAATTGTAGTTTATTGGCAGTTTGGGAAGTTTTTCCATCTCTTTCAATGTTCTGGTTTAACAGCTTGTGTTTGTGCTTGTTTCTCACCTTTCCTGTAACTAGTCTAGTCCAGATACAGATTTTATGTATCCAGGACTGTTTGTAAGCTTCTGAGCCCCAAAGCCTTTCTGTGTTGGAGGGAAGTCTTCTAGCTTATCAGTGAGTATGGTAAGCACTAGGTAGCCTATCTACCACAACAGTGTTTTCTGGCCCAGAAATTGTAGTTTACTGGCCGTTTGGACAGTTTTCCATCTCTTTCAACTTTCTGGTTTAAAAGCCTGCATTTGCACTTGTTTCCCACATTTCCTGTAACTAGTCTAGTCCAGATATAGATTTGCTGTATCCAGGGCGGTTTCCAAGCTTCTGATCCCACCAAGCCTTTCTGTGTTGGAGGGAAGCCTTCTAGCTTATCAGTGGGAGTGGTAAGCACTAGGTAGCCTATCTACCACAAGAGTGGTTTCTGGCCCAGAAATTGTAGTTTATTGGCCGTTTGGCAGTTTTTACATCTCTTTCAACTTTCTGGTTTAAAAGCCCACATTTGCACTTGTTTCCCATCTTTCCTGTAACTAGTCTAGTCCAGATACAGATCTGCTGCATCCAGGACTGTTTGTAAGCTTCTGAGACCCCCAAGCCTTTCTGTGTTGGAGGGAAGCCTTCTAGCTTATCAGTGGGAGTGGTAAGCACTAGGTAGCCTATCTACCACAAGAGTGGTTTCTGGCCCAGAAATTGTAGTTTCAGCTTTCAACTTTCTGGTTTACAAGCCCGTGTTTGTGCTTGTTTCCCACCTTTCCAGTAACTAGTCTAGTCTAGATACAGATTTTCTGTATCCAGGACTGTTTGCAAGCTTCAGAGCCCCCTAAGCCTTTCTGTGTTGGAGGGAAGCATTCTAGCTTATCAGTGGGAGTGTTAAGCACTAGGAAGCCTATCTACCACAAGATCCAGGTACAGATTCTTAGTTTTAGCACTTGAATTTGCTTTTTCGTGCTCAGCACTTGTTCAGAACTTGTTGTTAGCACTAAATAATCTACAAATTACTACAGCACTCAACCTTCCTCTTTGCCTAGAGGAAAACAGTTTTTGTACTTACTTTCCTCACTTGCTTAGAGAAAAACAGCTCTTATACTCACTTTCCTCACTTGTCTAGAGGAAAGTAGTTTTTATTCAGGCATGTGCAAGGGTCAGTTCCCAATGTTCTCTCCTGTCTATCTGATGAATCTGGGCATCTTGAGGCAAAGCAGCAATTGCCTCATGTACACAGACAACTCTCTCCTCCTACCATCCAACACCACAACCTGTGAGAGATGCATTTATCTAACCAAACTGGAGGTAAAGCTCTCTCCAACCAAGACTGAACTTGTTAGTCAAGAGGAGAAGGTAAACACTTGAACCACACCACACTCATCACATAGTCTCATTAAACCTACACCACCAAAATCCACATATAGAAACACAAAAACATTCTGCTCAAATAACAGAGACCTCCAAAGCAGAAACGCAAGCAACTTCCACCCCCTCAACACAACCCAAATGACACATAGCCCACAGACTCAGTGTGCCAATAAACCACAGCCCATAGGGCAAACCAACGTACCCAACACACTAGTCATAGGTGACTCTATAGTCAGGCACACTGATGTCCCACTCACCAGACTAAACAAGGAGAAGGTTACTGTCAGCTGCCTGTCAGGTGACAGGATCCACCACATAACCCACGCACTCAGGTCACTCCACAACAAGTACAAATATGACTCTGTCATTGTCCATGTTGGTGTGAATGACCTGAGATGTACCTCTCTAGATTACATGAAAAGAGACATGGAAGAGCTCTCCGATCTTGTAGCCCAGGAAGGTATGACCCTAGCCCTAAGTAGCATCCTGCCATTGCCCAGAATGATACCGCAATACAAGGACAAAATGATTGACTTCAACAATTGGCTAAGCTTCTGGTGTCATTCTAAGGGGATCCAGTATCTGTCTGCCTGGGACGACATGGTCGACAGACCACGATACTTTGCCAGAGATGGCCTGCACCTGTTGCCCCTGGGATTCTGGACACTGGCTAAGGTTCTTGCTGCACCTATAGTGCCTTTTTTAGGCAAGGTTCAAATGACAAATTCACCACTGTAACAGGAACAGGCAAGCAAAAACTGAGGGTAATGCTACTCTGTGCTAGAAGTCTAAATCTCAAAATGCACTCACTTGAGGCACTCCTTAAAATGGAGAACATCGATATCTGTGCAGTGACTGAGACCTGGTTCAAGGCTCTAGAGAGCACCCCTGCATTACCAGGCAATAACTCATACCACACTTTTCGACCATCTAACCTGGACCAGAACGCCAAAGTTGGAGGTGTGTCCATATTCATTAAGGATATCCACACCTCCAGGCTAGTTGCACAGCATAATGCATCTGAAGTTATCCAAGTGCAACTAACTCTGGGCAAAACTGCAATCCAAATTGTAGCTTGCTACAGATCCCCCACCATGCCCCAGGATTCCCACTCCTCTTTTCCTGATATACTGGAAAATATTAGGGTTCAACCAAACACCCTAATAATGGTCAATTTCAACTCCTTTGCTTAATGCTTTCTGGAATTCATAAATTCCAATGCCCTGGATCAATTTATCCACACCCCCACCAGGGGCAATAATATCCTAGACCTAGTCATTACCAACATGTGTGACCGGTGTTCCACACCTGAAATCAACTCCTCGTTGGTCAGATCCGAACATAAACTAATCACCCTAGATATCTACATTCCACCCCCACCCACCATTAAGAAAACCATGGTAAAAAATGTCTTCAAAGCCAACTTCATGCTTCTTAAGACAGAAGTGGTGAACTTCATGACACCCATGCAGATGGACAATACAGTTACGACTGCTGAATCCTACACAAAAGCACTCTATAAGCACTTACACGAATGCATGGATCATGCCATTCCAAACAGAACCAAGATGCTATCCTCCAAAAAAAGGAAGCCAATCTGGTGGTCCCCTGCTATAAACAGCAAATAAACAAAGTGTACAACAGAAGGAAGAAACTGTTGCAAAAGAGAGTAAAATTCCATGAGTGTAGGAGCTCCCTGGTCAGCCTCAGTAAGAAGCTGAGATCCCTTATAAGATCCTCCAAACCTAGCTACAAAAACAAAATCACCACTGATTCTAAGGGCAACCACAAAGCATTCTATAGCTATGAAAAGAATCTCAATGGCAACACCCATATCTGCTCTGAGTTACAGCACAACAGCACGAAAATTACAGAACCAACTGATATTGCCAACATCCTGGCAGATAGGTTCAGTGCTAACTTTACCCCCCTTCAACCCCTAAAGGGCCCAAATCTATACAGGAAGAATGCAGAGTCCCTGTAATCACATCTATGCAAGTAAAAGCTGCACTCTCTAAAGCCAAAAACATAGCATCCATGGGACCTGACAACATCCCACACTGTGTTTTACACAAACTTCAGAATGAACTGGCTCCTCACCTAAGCACCATGTTCAATCATAGTCTCATGTCAGGTTTTGTGCCCACTGAATGGTGCACAGTAACAGTTATCCCACTCCACAAAAGGGGATCCACCACTGATCCTGGGAACTATCGTCCTATTAGCCTGATGAGCCTGGTCTGCAAGGCCATGGAATATATCATCATGGAACTCATAAACAAAGATATTGGTAACCTCCAAACTCTGGACCCCACCCAATTCAGATTTGTGAAAGGCAGATCATGCCTTCTGAACCCGATCTACTTCTTTGAGACAGTCACCAAAGCCGTAGAAGAGGGTAAGGTGGCTCACTCAGCCTATCTTGACCTCGCCAAGGCGTTTGACACCATCCCCTATTCTGGAATTATAGCTAAACTCACTAAACTAGGTATGAATCCCTATATCACAAGATGGGTTGCCAACTGGCTCACTGACAGAACCCACACTCTAAAAGTTGCAGACTCCAAATCTGACTTCAAACCAGTGACAAGTGGAGTACCACAGGGTTCAGTCCAGGGACCACTCATGTTTGGTATCTACTTCTCTGAAGTACAGGCTAACACAGAAGGCCTCTGGCTAATGAAGTTCGCAGATGACTGCAAGCTAGGAGCCATAGTCGAGTCCCCAAATGATGTGGACATCCTACAGAAGGGCCTCACTGAGACAGATGCCTAGTGTCGGAGGCATGGCCTCAAGCTCAGTGCCAAAAGGTGCATTGTCATCCCCTTTGGTAAGAACTCTGTACCCAAGAACTACCACATAAACGGCAGTCTACTTAATGCCGAATGTGTGATAAGATACCTTGGGACCCAGGTGGACAGTAGTCTCTCCTTTGATAATCACATCGCCACAGTAGTCAGGAAATCCTTCTATGTGGCACACCTCATCACAAAAGGGTTCTCATCCAGGAAAAAAAGAGGTCATTGTTCCCCTCTACTTGGCACTCATTAGACCCATTATAGAGTACAATGCCCCTTTTGGACTGTACCTCACAAGACATCTGCAGCAGCTGGAAAGGCCACAGAAGTATCACACAAAGAGGATTACTGGCCTGAAACAAATGCCCTACACTGACTGTCTCAAAAAACTCCAGCTTTATTCTGTAGCATATTGCCTATTCTGAGGAGATTTCTGCCTAACTTATAAAGCTACACTAAACCCAAATCTGTTGGACATGCTACACCTAAAGAAATACCCAATCCCTCCGAGCTACATGCTCTAGGGACCTAAACCTTGTCACCACAATAAACAGGACATGCTGGAGGGATAGATTCCTGTCCCAGAGACTTCCTATACTCTGGAACAAGCTACCCCTCTATGTCAAGCAAAGTTCCTCATTAGCACTCTTCAAGAAAAATCTTGATGAGTGGATAGGAAATAGGAAATACACCCTTTCACTTCTATGGCTCTACTCGACAGGGGCACAGGAAATTAACTTTCTTGGGTGGCGTAAGCCAGGGAACCTTGTTGGCTAGGCTTACTTAGGCCCTTGGGCCAATAGCCTAGTACCTACCTATGAACCTATGAACTTGAGACCAACAGCTCATCAAATAACAGTAATATTACATTGGGGATATTTAGAGCATAAAGTATGAGAGTAATAGTGTGATGACACATTGATATTGTGGAGATGCACTCTCTAGACAGTGATCTTAATTATCAAGTTATGAACTCACTATTTCCTGAGCACCCTGGCCGATGCCCCCCCCCCCCCATGTCATGCTTCTCAAACCTAATATGATCAACCCATAATGGTTTGCATCACCAGAAACTGTGGGGTGGGGGCTACACAGTGAAAGGACACATCCAGGCTGACTGATAATCTACATCTGAGATCTCTGGTGAGTAATATGTTCAGGAAGGGTTAGATGGAGGCCGTCTGTGATGTGTAAGTGTGGAGTACAAGCAGCAGAACACAAATATAAGCCATAAAGCAGATAACACAGTGCTTTTCTCCAACTAAATATAACTTAAGTAACCTCAGAGCTGTTGTATTTATTTACAGACATTTGGGGATTGTGAGAACGTTATCAACCATGGGATGGGTAAGGTCAATCTCTAACCAAATGGGATATGTTAGTTAGAGCATAAAAAGGGAAACTGGCTAGGCCTAACATGGCCCACAAGGGCAGGTAGCCTAGTACTTATCTATGAAACTATTGAACCTATACATAAGTGGTACAGGTCATGTTGCCTTCTGCTAGCATTGGTTGATTTATTGATATGGCCAGATCTTTGATGAATCCAACAATTTTCCTGTGAAACTTTCCTACTCTGCTCATTAATCATCTAAACAGCCTATTACTAAGGCATTGTGGGAGTTTCTAGATAAGATTTTTTATATTAAGACCAGTAAAATCAAAACACTTCTTACAGCTGAAAGCAAAGTATGTTTATTTCAAGACTTGGACAACACCATGAGTGGTTAATGGGGTTTTCAGGATGAATGGGTCTTCTTACATTAAAGAGACATGTCATTTTCTAGTGTCCTGTCATCTGTTGGTTATGATGGGTCACAAAACATTCTCCTTACAGAATGCAGTTATAATGCAAAAAGAATTAACATACAGGGCAGTGGCAGCTTGTGACTTTAAACCAAGGGGAGCTGCAGGAACCAACTGAATGGGCGGAGCTAAACACAAGGAATTATATGTTATTAAACAATACTTCAAAATAAGTGAACATAAATATTGTTAGTAGAATTTCAAAGTCAGTTTAAAATCATCTGGGTTCCTGTATTACACATATGAAATATCTTCCTCAAATTAATGTCATGTTAAGTATTGTAAATATATTTTTCTACATGTGTAAATTTCAGTTCATAGATAGTTCCATTTGGTATGTCTCTGCCCCACAGTGACATGTCTATGTATTTAGTTAGTATTTAAGTGGCCTGTTCTATTCTCTGTCATAAAGCCAGCATCTGGTACATGGAATTTGTACCAGTTCTCAGGCTGTTGGAATCATATGTGTTACTACAACTGTGTCTCTACTAAAGTTTTGTACAGGAAGAACCAGGGTTATCCAGTGATCATAAATGTATTACTTTCCAATGCAAATGACCTGGGGGCTTGAAGTATGTTTCCAGTTCCAGTAGTTGAATACCAGCATAAATCGGCTGGCATTGTTGTTACAGTTTTCAAGAATTTTTGTGAGTGGTTAAACAGGTAAAAAAAGAGGCTATTGCACGTTATTCTCACACCAGTTACTTGGATTAATTCTCTAATGTAGCGAATGTAATGCAGCATGGGAGAGCAGGGTGGTGCATTCCTTAATGTGCAGTCCTTAGGATGAGACAATAAACCAACATTCCATTTGCCTGACTTGTTCATGTCTCAGGTAGATGTAAAACCCCCCACAACAGTAATCATAAAGAGTTGAGGAATTTCTCTGATGCTCCAGACAAATTTCCCCTAGGCGGTATGATTATCATGTTGTTCTCCCTGAAAATATGACCAGTTGAACTAACTTGGTCAACAAAGCATGTTTGTTTGTCTTTTCGGCTTTCCCGGTTAGGGGTCACCACAGCGGAACTCCGGTCCGCTAATGATTGGCAGTAGATTTTTTATGGTGCCGAGTTGTCAGCCTGACGCTCAACCTTCAGCGAAGGCACGCCCATTCACGCATGTCTTTCGGAGGCCAGTCGACTGCGAGGAGGACATGTAGACTCCACACAGAAGGCACTTCAGCCATGAATTGAACAGGAGAACCTCTTGCTGTGAGGCAACAATGCTACCGCTGTACCACCGCGGCTTCAAACAAATAAAATAACATAAATAAATAAAAACATAAATTAACTTTTAATGGAGGCTATATAAATAAATGAACAACATTTCAGTGATAAGTTTAGATGCTGCTTTGTTACCGGGTAGGATAAAAATCATTGCTGAAACTCAGTGAAAACTCCGTTTTTTGGAAGTTGTGTCAGATGACAGATAACAAGGAAATGAGACAGCACACTTTTCTGGAAGGAGGAAATTATTTTAGTATGTAACAGTCGTGGTAATGTAGCAGAAAAATAAATCACAACATGTGCAGACACTGCCAGTGAAATAAATATTTATGCATAAACTTGTTTAGACCTGCTGTGTATTATATTGTTGAAAACAGTCTGTAGTCAAGCTGTTGTATATGAGGTATATATGTTTAAATATGCTGATGCAGGAAGCTGCATGTCATGTGGTCCACTTTCTAGAAAGAGCTCCAGTAAATATCTCACAAGGACTAGTAAAGGAGGTGAAGACATATATTTGTTTTTATGAGTTTATGTGTTTAGTATTGCATAAATATATTCTCTGGTTAGAAAAATGGTATCACTGCAGTTAGAAGGAATCCTCTTATATATTAACAAATGGCTGTTAAGTTCTGGATCAGTAATTTGACTTTTTTCTCACTGCCAATGGAATAGCAACAAAACCAAAGAGGGTACAATGCTCCAGATTTCTGCATGTTATTGGGGAAAAGGTCTAAAGTAGTTAACACTTTCAGTTTTCTTAAAGAGGAGTAAGACACAATAGGAGAAACTAGAAATTTGAGAATTATTATAGGACTAGAAAGAAATTGCTACTTATTTAACATTGGTTCATCATAAGGGCACAAGGTCCCACAGAAACTGTAGATATGTATGTTAAATTACTGAAATATCAAACCAAAGGTCATATTAGAAATCATCAAACAACGGGCAGATTATTTAGAAAACCATGTCTGATTTAATTAAAAGTCATGGATTATGAAGATCAAGTAAAATTAAAAGAACACATTTAAAAGAAATGACGAAAAGGCTGTGTCTAAGCTAAAATATGGGTCAAACAAAAACAAAAATGAGAAATGAAGTGAGACTGCATTACAACAGTAATACAGTAATTCTGATGAAAAATAGAGTCATGAGGTGCACAGGAGATATGGTACAGTTAGAATTTAATCATTGTCTACTATTTAATTTTATTTTTATTTCTATTTTAGCATGTAGATGAACTGGAAAACTGGGGTCCTCTTTCCAGTCATAACCTAGTTACTGCAAATGAAAAGTTAAGTAGAATATAAATATCATACAGTAATCTATACTTAAAAATAATAATATACAGTAATATTCAGTCATCAGAAATGAACAAAAGTTAGTATAAGGCAAAATATATTATAATTCTAAGGACAGAATTTTGTACAGAATTATCCTAATGAGAAGACCAAGTCTTTAGGCATTCAGAAGAGAACTAGCCTAATTGAGAGTAAAGCAGTGATGGACCTTCCTGCCAGCTCCAATAATAATGTATAAAGTATGACTATAAGAATGATGGACAGCACTACCTGACACTTAAACA
This sequence comes from Protopterus annectens, assembly GCF_019279795.1. Taxonomy (NCBI): domain Eukaryota; kingdom Metazoa; phylum Chordata; order Ceratodontiformes; family Protopteridae; genus Protopterus; species Protopterus annectens. The sequence continues at coordinate 166,113,215 of NC_056735.1, forward strand.
ATGCTGTAGAAACTGTGGTATAAACAGTTTGCAAAGATGTGTAGAAAGAAATCATAAAGCAAACTACCTACTTCATCTACTTTAGTTGTTGTGTCTTTTGGCTTTTCCCGGTTAGGGGTCGCCACAGCGGAACTCCGGTCCGCTAATGATTGGCAGTTGATTTTTACATGCTGTGTTGCTGGCCCTAACGCACAACCTTCAACAAAGGTACACCCATTCATGCATGTCTCCACAGAAGATGCTCTAGCTGAGAATCGAACGGGACAATGTCTTGCTGTGAGGTGACAACGCTACCGCAGCACCACCACTGCGGTATACTTCATCTACTTTAGTAATCTGATTTCTGTCCAGCATCTCAATTACTTTTTATTGATTTTCAAACATTACTTCATCTACTTTAGTAATGTTTGAAAATCAATACAAAGTAATTGAGATGCTGGACAGAAATCAGATAATATTGGCATTTCCAACCTTCAGATCAGAAATGGCAGAAGAATAGATAACGTATGAAAACAAAAGTCAAGGGAAAATGTGCAGCTTGAAGTTGAAGTTGCTGGCAAAGCAGCCAGTCCAAGACCCTATGTTATTCATGGAAAGATTGAAAGCTTTACAGAATAAATTGCAGACAAAAATGTAAGAAGGAAGACCAACCATAATTGTCCCAGCAAGTACTGACGCAAGAAAATCAAAACATTCCAGATATGGAAGACCAGTGAAGAAACTAGACAAATTGATACCACAGTACAAGCAGAAAATGATTGCTTTCAACAACTGGCTAAGTTTCTGGTGTCATTCTAAGGGGATCCAATATCTGTCTGCCTGGGATGACATGATTGACAGACCTCGATGCTTTGCCAGAGATGGCCTGTATCTGTTACCCCTGTGCTTCCAGATACTGGCCAAGGCTCTTGCCACCCCTGTAGTGCCTTTTTTTAGGCGGTGTTCCAAAGACCAAATTATCACCATAACAGCTACAAACAAATGCAATCAGAGGGTCATGCTGCTCAACGCTAGAAGTCTAAATCTCAAAATGCACTCGCTTGAAACACTTCTTAAAATAGAGAACATTAACATTTCTGCTGTAACAGAGACCTGGTTCAAGACAGCAGAAAGTACCCCTGCACTACCAGGCTATAACTCATTCCACACCTTTTGATCCCAGTACTTGGACCGAAGCTGCAAAGGTGGTGGTGTTTCCATATCCATAAAGGATGTGCACACCTCCAGACTGGTAGCCCAACATAACTCATCAGAGATACTTCAGGTGCAGCTAACATTGGGTAAGACAGCAATTCAGGTCGTAGCCTGCTATAGGTCCCCAACCATATCTCAAGACTCACACTCCACATTCCTAAGCACCCTGGAAGATATTAGGGTCCAACCTAACACTCTCATACCGGGCGACTTCAACTACCCCTCCATTAACTGGGAAAACTACTCATGTACCAATACACTTGCCAAACATTTCCTGGAATTCATGAATTCCAATGCCCTGGACCAGATTGTTCTAACCCCCACTAGAGGTAGTAACATCTTTGACCTGGTCAAATAGTCAACTCCTCCCTGGTTAGATCCGACCACAAACTAATCACCTTGGAAATCCACATCCCTCCCACCCCCCCTACAAAGGTAACCACCATGAAAAACCTCCAAAGCTAACTTTGGGCTTCTAAAAACAGAGGTGGCTAACTTCACGGCACCCATGCAAATGAAGAATAGTTGCATGACCACCAAATCATACACCAATGCACTGTATGAACATGTACACAAATACATGGATCTCACCATACCCAATAGAACCAAGACGCTCTCCTCCAAAAAAAGGTAGCCAATCTGGTGGTCCCCTGTCATAAATAAACTCTACAACAGAAGGGGGAAACTGATGCGGAATAAGGTGAAGTCCCAAGACTGGAAAAACTTCCTTATCAGCCTCAACAAAAAGTTGAGATCCCTCATCAAATCCTCTAAAGCTAGCTATGAAAACAGAACTGCAGCAGATAGTAAAGACAATGATAAGGCCTTCTATAGCTATGTAAAGAATCTACATGGCAATACCCAGATTTGCTCTGAGCTACTGCACAATGGTACCTCCTATACCGAGCCAGCAGATATTGCCAATATACTGGCCAACGCATTCAGTGCCAACTTTACCCCTCCCCCCAAAGGATTAATCATAATACCAGTAGATTGCCAGGCACCCAGTATTACTACTGCACAGGTTAAAACAGCACTGTCCAAGGCCAAGAATACAGCTTGTATGGAACCTGACAATATCCCTAGCTGTGTTCTACATGAACTACAGTGTGAACTGGCACCTCACCTGTGTGCCCTGTTCAATCACAGCCTCACCTCAGGCTTTGCCCTACCAAATGGTGCACTGCTACAGTCATCCCTCTCCACAAGGGAGGGGCTACTACAGACCCTGGGAACTATTGCTCCATTAGCCTAATGAGTCTGATATGCAAAGCTATAGAAGACATCATCATGGACCTAATAAACAAGGATATAGGGAATCTCCAAACCCTGGATCCCACACAGTTTGGTTTTGTGAAGGGTAGATCATCCCTGCTCAACTTGGTCGACTTCTTTGAGTCAGTCACCAGAGCTGTGGATGAAGGCAAGGTGGTTCATACAGCATAACTTGATCTGGCCAAGGCCTTTGTTACCATTCCCCACTCAGGAATCATAGAAAAACTCAGTAAGCCAGGCATCAACCCCTATACAACTAGGTGGGTTGCAAACTGGCTCACAGATAAAACCCACAGTGTGAAAGCTGACTCCAAGTCAGACTGCCAACTAGTCATGAGCAAAGTCCCACAGGGTTTGGTCCTGGGTCCTTTTCTGTTTGGTATCTACTTCTCTGAAGTCCGGGCCAACATGAAGGGACTCTGACTGACAAAGTTTGCAGACGATTGCAAGTTGGGAGCTATTATTAACTCCCCAAGTGATGTTGATGTCCTAAAGAATGGCCTCACTGAGACCAATGACTGGTGTCAGAAACATAGCTTTAAACTCAATGCCAAAAAAATGTGTCGTCATCCCCTTTGGGAAAACCCCAGTTCCCATGAATTACCACATTGTTGGTAGTCCACTGAACACCGAAGACGTTATAAGAGATCTGGGAACACAGGTTGACAGCAACATTGCCACTGTGGTTAGAAAGTCCTTCTATGTGGCACATCTCATTACTAAGGGTTTTGCATCCAGGAAGAAGGTGGTCATTGTCTCCCTCTACTCTTCCCTCATTAGGCCAATCATTGAGTACAATGCACCATTTGGCTTGTACCACACCTTGCAACAACTGGAGAAGCCCCAAAGTACCCCACAAAGAGGATCCTCCCAGGCCTTCTATGAATCTATGAACCTACTTAAACAATTGTCCTATATGGACAGACTCAAAAAAACTACAACAATTCTCTGTCTCATATCACCTACTTAGAGGTGATCTCTGCCTGACATAGAAAGCCATGTCTGACCCAGCTCTGTTAGAAATGCTACATCTAAAGAAATCCCAATCTCTCCACACCACGCACTCCAGAGACCTCAACCTCATTACCACAATCAACAGAACGTACTGGAGGGACAGGTTCATAGCCCAGAGATTGTCTATGCTATGGAATAAACTTCCCATACATGTCAAGCAGAGCACCTCGCTGACCCCCTTCAAGAGAAATCTCGATGAATGGATGGGAAAAAGAAAATTCACCCCGGGGATAACTCCAGTGGCTCTACTTGACAGAGGCACTGTGAACTAAGGTCAGGTGGCACAATGCCAGGGTAATCCTATGGCTAGGCTTGTAAAAATCCCAGGGCCATTAACCTAGTACACACCTATGAACCTATAAGAGTTGATAGTGATGCCAGAGACTGAAAAGTGTCACATATTCACAGCATATCACTTTTGAATGCATACATAAAGGTCTTGTTTGAGACAAAAGACTAAAAGATGCTTAGTACAAAGTTAAATATAATGTTTAAAATGGTCAATGTAAGTAATGCCTGTTAAATTATATATATTGATATAAGTATGTGTGTGTGTGTGTGTGTGTGTATATATATGTATATATATATATATATATATATATATATATATATCTATATATATATATATATATATATATATATATATATCTATATATATATATATATATATATATATCTATATATATATATATATATATGTGTGTGTGTGTGTGTATGTGAATAATCACGAATTTGAATTTCGCAAGTTGTGGGTATCGGGTTTTTGGGCTTTCGGCTTTATAGTCTCGAGATACTAAAATTCAGCATTTTAGTATATCGAAAATATAAAGTGAATCAATATATATATATATATATATATATATATATATATATATATATATAGGTCCCCAAAAAGCAATCACTAGAAAATGGAAAGGAATGTCTAAACTAGACGTGTCCAACCTGCGGCCCACGGGCCGCATGACCCTCAGAGCTCTTCCATGCGGCCCGCAACCTCTAACTGCAACATCGATGTACACATGTCTTGTGTTTTTTGCTCCCGTGACCTGTAACGCTAATGTCGGTGTGCGCATATGCCAAAGCACCCTTCTAGTTTTGTTTTTGAGCCAAAAAAGGGTCAGTGTGTTTACGCCATTATTTTGCGCCGAACAATGTGTGTGTGTGTGTGTGTGTGTTTGTGTGTTCTCGCTGAAGAGGGACTCATGTATGGATTTGCCGCTGTTGCCTTTGAAAGGGACAGCAATTACCTGTGTTTATAGGTAAGTACAGAGTGAGTGAGTGCATGCATGAAAGCAGAATTGTGTGCGTGAAAGTAGAAGAAGAGTGTGTGTGTATATGTGTGTGTATATGTGTGCATGACAGAGAGAGGCGCATGCACAAAGAGGCTAACAATGATCAGTTTACCTACTGAACACAAAGTTAGCTCACAAATATATCATACATTAAGAGTACACTTTCATTAAATTGTGGTTTTCCTGACAGGGAGAGTGTTGTATTGAACATGAACTCATACCTCTTAACTGTATGGATTTTCAAAGAATGTCTGAATTTTTGCCTCATCTTCCAATTTGTGTCTTTTGCTTAGGAAATAAAAGTAGTCATCCAAGGTAATGCAGTTCCAGGAAGTAAGAATGAGACAGCAGCCTAGGGTTAATTGGTCAGTAGTGGACTGACTATGTAGGACTGTAGTATATAAAGCTGTATTGTTTTTTCAGACAAACAAAAAAGCACCTAGTACTGTTTTTTCATTGGTGGGTTCTAAGCAGTGATAGATTGGACAACAGTAAGCATAGCTTTGGCGGATCATCAATACTGGCAAATCAAGTGGGCACAATGTCATTTTTTTAATGTTGGGGATTTTAGTGTGTGTGTGCTTATTTGTTGGGAGTGCTGCAACATTAGATGATTATTAAAGACAGAGACTTACGGACTGTGGAGAATATGTTTCTTTGTTTCAAAACCTAATACTTGGGTACGCAGCTTCTTGCCATTTACAGTGGATGGATATTTACATTTAATGGACAATGTATTAGCGTGGGCTTGTGGGGTTCTGAAGGATGCCAAGTCTACAACAGCCAATGTCTTGTAAAGTGACCTGGAAATGGATATTGGGATGTTACTGAAAAAATATAGTAAGTGGGCTTAGAAATATAGTTTTATTAAACAAAGTGTACTTTCAATTTACAGGCCATAATTTAATTTATTTCAGGTAGTGCAGATACTGGTAGATTGTATACCATTAGACTTAATTAGGGAGAGCTGTCATTCTGGGGAAACAAGCAGCCCTAGTTTCAGTGAAAGCTCTGTGGTTGCTTGCAGGTTCATAGGTTAGTACTAAGCTAACTGCCCTTGCTAGCCATTTTAAGCTTAGCCAATTATCCCTTGTGAGACTCAAACCTTGCACCTTGTGTTTGTAATGCAAACACCTTAACCATTAGGCCACCCTCCCTAGGAAGTTGCAGGATGTTGATGCAATGTGTTTTATTTATTATTTTTAATGCATTTGTCATTTCAAAGCATGGTTTTCTTTGATGCAAAAGAAGGCACGACTAAATGAGCCATATAATGTTTGACAATGATGGGATAGAAAGATTATAAGTGATGTATAATGTTTGCAGCTACAGTTGTTTCAATGGTGTCTGTGATGCATAGCTATTTTTGGGCCTGTGTCCCACTTTTATTTTTCGCTTTGTCCACATTTCTTGCTCTAAGGTTGAGAGGTATGGTTCCATACTAAATCAGAAGTTGTATTTACCTTGGAAGACTTTTAGGCATAATTATGAAAAACAGAGCCTTTTTAATATATCTGCTTATTTCCAATATAAACTGCCATGTAACCTTGCAAATAACCTTCTTATTAAGCTACTTTACTTCTTTTGGAATTGACAGGTATGATTCATCTGTTCGGACATAAGCATAGAGTGAAATGTGACTTTGATTTCTTGCAGCAGTCTGTGGTTTACAAAATCACAATAACTTTTCTGTGTTTCTGGGTGTGTAATCAGTTTAACAGTTTTAAAGATGTTTTCCAAAAATAAATAAATATATAATAAATAAATAATCCTCTCTACACTTTGAGCTATTGACAAAGTCTGGGAATTTGTTTTTTTCAAAAGTGAAGGTCAGCATTACAGCTCAGTAAACTGTCAGCCTGTGAGTAACTTCTGCACAAATTAAAATGTCTGAATGTCAAATGGCTTTAGATTGGAGGGATGTTTATTTTTATTTATTTTATTTTATTTTACATTTGTTTACCGGGAAAGTCCGAATGGGGAGAAAAGCTCCAAAAATAACATAAAACAATACAATACAATACATGAGAGAGAGAGACAGCAAATTATGGATGTAGTACTCATACAATATGGCAGAGATTACATCTCGTAACAGTGAGAATCATTGAGGTACAGAATAAACTTAAAAACATTTTTTTACAGTTTTAATTACAGGAAGGCAAATATCAATGATTTAAGTTTTTAGGAGAAAGCTCTGAAACAATCTTTTGGTATGGATAAACCTGGGGATTGACACAAGTTATATATTTACACCAGTATGTAGCATTATAGTTTATGGTCTTCTTATTGATTTACTTTTTGCCGAGCAGTTGTTTGTTGATTTATTATTGGTCCTTTTGGTGGTGGGAAATTACATGGATGAATCCATCTCTATTATGATTTTTTTTTTCAGATATTTTGACTTCCAGACAATTTCATTCAGTGAGTCGGTGTCATGTGATTACTGAGGTTGCCTATTTTACAAGTAGGGGCTTTATTGTGTGTGTGTGTGTGTGTGTGTGTGTGTGTGTGTGTGTGTGTGTGTGTGTGTGTGTGTGTGTGTAAGAGAGAGAGAGATTTAATATGCATACTGAATATAATTTTGCAAATGGAATTCTTAGTTAAACATGCCCCTCTTCTTGGGCAACTAGACTTGAGTAACCAATATTAGATCTTAGCCATCCAGCTGGGAAAGGTTAGTATGTGGATTTTCCATCTGGTTTGATGAAGGCTATGCTACTTACCCAAGGACTACATTTATGGCTATCCATCCAGCCATCGTGTTGCTGAACTACATTGTTTGATAATGAGAGGAGCTTTTTACAGAAGTTGAAAGTTTTTGTGTCAAGAAACTGTCCATAAAAAGTGGCTTGTTTATGTTGCAGTGAAGGCTGTGGTCTTTGTAGTGAACGTTTTAAGTATAACCAGTATTTCTGATGTAGAGGAAGTATCTTAAGGCAGGATCTTTCTTAGCCAGGAAAGCAAGCCAATAATGAAATTTATAGGGGCCAGTGAGAGACAGAGGAAAGCAAGAAGTTTTTTAGTCTGTTTGGATAACTAAGTGAACTTAGTCCTTTGACCTTTTTTGTCAGAAGTGGCTGTAGTCTTTGTTTTGGCAGTGTGTTTTGCTGAGGCACATGCCAAAAGGGACATTGCACTCAATAATGGCTCTTGTAAAGGAAGAATACAGGGATATTATGACCTCCTTGTTCCTGGATGAGATACCCTTACTAATGAAGTGGGCCATGTAAAAAGCTTTCCTTACAATGGAGACAACGTGGTGGTCAAAAGTCAGGTTTGTATCAACCTGGGTGCCCAAGTACCATATGACTGATTGCGTGGTTACAACATTGTTATTAATGTGATAATTTGTGGGGACATCACTCTCCTCAAAGGGGATGATGATGCATTTTTTGGCATTTAGCTTAAGGCCATATTTCTGGCACAAGTTATTTGTTTGGGTGAGACCCTCTTGTAGCTTATTCAGAATTGTTTTATTAAGTCAGTAATGTGAATTCTTTACTTTATTGCAAATTTGTTGGCTTATTTTTGTGGATTATAGTATTGTAGGACTGCTGATGTTGACATTTTACGTAGTTGGACTTCTGGAATGGTTTTCCCAGTGAGAAATGCTAGTGCTGTAGTGAATATCTGTTTATTTGTAAAAAAAAAAAAAAATATATATATATATATATATATTAACTAAGATGTTAGAGTTAACTGTTAGATTAGAGAATTAGAATTAGAATGAGAATTAGAATTTTAAGGCAAATATTAGGCATTTATTACATTTATTCATTGTTCAAATGCACCTACAGTACAGCCAGGAGGTCGACTGTGGTCTTCCGGAGCAACGAAAGAGTTAACTATATGATATATTTTATATGCGGCCCCAAGACCATTTCTGTTCACTCAGTGCGGCCCCAGCAAGCCAAAAGGTTGGACACCACCATCTGTACATATATACTTCAGAGGTGCGAAATTCAAAACCACCGGTATTCGAGGTTTTGATTTTGCACTTCTGAGCTTGCGCTGTTCTCAGGATTCCACTTTATGGGCTCAAAATACTGAATTTCAATATTTCAGTATTTCAAGCTTCTAAAGTGAATCCGTATATATATATATATATATATATATATATATATATATATATATATATATATATATATATATATATATATATAGATATGGTTTCACTTTATAATCTCAAAATAATAAAATATCGAATTTTAGTATTTCGAGACTATAAAGTCGAAAGTGCAGTTACGTGAAACTGCATCATTTCAGATGTGGAAATGTCAAATCCGTTGTTGTGTTGTCACGTTTGTGATGTGTGGTGCGGTTTGTGGATTTAGCTGACAATTCAGGTAAGTGAGGTTTTGTAGGGGTATTGGGTAGGGATTTTAGTGTGTGTGAGTGTGTGTAGTGGTGAGTTTTATGTGTTTGTGTGTTTAGTGCGACCTCAGATTTAGTATATATAAGTAGCGAGGGGGTTGTGGGATGCAGCCCCCACATGGGGGAGGGGGATGCCGGGGGGCATGCCCCCCTATTTATAGGTAGGGTAGGTGTCTTTGTTTGTTGTGTTGTGTTTGTGTATGTTGTTTTGTTTGTTGTAGTGTCATTAGGTAGGTGTATGTGTGCTTGTTTCTGTGGTGGTGTGTTTATGTGAATGATCGCGATTTTTAATCTTGCAGTTGTGGGTGTCGTTTTTTTGGGCTTTCGGCTTTATAGTCTTGAGATACTAAAATTCAGTATTTTAGTATTTCGAGATTATAAAGTGAATATATATGTACATATATATATATATATATATATATATATATATATATATATATGTATGTATTGGATAAAAAAATAGGAATTGTGGGAACAATACAGATGGAATGATGTTTTGGTGGAGGAATGAGTTTTAAGGGAAGGCAGGAAATTAATATGCTATGTTGACTAATAATGACTGGATAGTGAAGTTTACTGTTTACAACTGAGAATATGTCAATGTGGTTTGTTTTCATTTATATAAATGTATGATTGTTTATCTCATAAGTGACAATTTAATAAAAATGTTTCTTCTTAGAAAAAAACATAGAACAATACTCTGATTCTGTTTTTGTCACTACTGCACTTTAATAGAATTTCTTTATAATCTATACTATAAACATAAATACAAAACATTAAAATAATTAAATTAAAATGGTTGTCATCAGCATAAATAAGTCATTTTATATAAAATATGTGACTGCTAGGGTCTAAAACAACAAACACTGACATAGAATGAAATAGCTGTAAACTGTTTTGTGTCATTTTACAAAACAAATGCTTTCATAGTTTGTCAGTATTAAAAGTATACATTGAAAGAAACAATATATAGCATAACACTTGAACATGTAACTTCCAAAAAAAAATATAATTCATCAGTCAGGGTATAAAATGACCCTTTTCTTAATGCAAATACTGCTATGCAGTCCAGCCCATAATAAGTACAGAATTTATTCTTCTCCTGTTGTTAGTTTGCACACTGTCAAGCCCAAAAACAAACAAGCAAAAAAAAAAAAAAAAAAAATTCAACTAAAACATTGCGATCTATGCTTAAACATTTATTTTTACTTATGTTTCTTCATTTTTGTTATATATGAATTTTAATACATCCTTTTACTTAATTTTTGTTTTGTTGGTCTTACCAACTTAAAAAAGTATTACAAGCAGAACATTTAGTAACATAAACAGGCAATGTATTTTACAAAATGTCTCTTGAGTTTTAAGAGTTCTACTAAAGCGTGCTAAGTTATTTGAAGGACCTTTAGAAATAAACCTGGAATTAGAATAGAGTCTACATATATATATATATATATATGTATATATATATATATATATATATATATATATATATATATATATATATATATATATATATATAAAACACATATAGGTCCCTATAAACTCAAAATTCATATGCGTGAGACCATATGAACCATTTTCCGAAAACTCAAAGCTTTTGAATAGAGATCATGGTACAGTGAGGATCGGGAAAGTTTACCCTTTTCCCTACTATAGTATGATCTCAGAGTTGGTATATATAAAGTGCATGGGGTGCAGGGGGGCTTACCTGGTTGCAAAAATGTAGAAAAATAGTAGATTTTTGTTGTTTTCCAAAGTTCAAAAAGTCGTTCATATGGTCTCACACATATAGATTTTGAGTTTCTGAAAACTTGAACTTCTGATAGGGATCCATATATGTAATATAATTATAAAGATTGAGGAAAGCATGCTGGGAGTGGTAATGAGTTGAGAGAAATTATGAAGATTCATTGCACAGACGACAGAGGAATGTAGTGCAGGACAATTTATGTTAAGACTGCCAAGTATGAGAGTTTCTAATCTAATGCTCTTTGATAACCATGTTAGAATGTCTTCAAGTGCAGTACGGTTATTGTTTCGAGAGATATATAAAGACATGATACATATGGCTTCGTTTGGGTTTACCTGAAGTTGGATGATTAGCGCTTCTGCATTGTTAAATTTAGAAATGTCATTTGTGTGGACTGAAACTGGAAATTATTTTTATGCATTATTTTATTCAGTATAGTCAAACATTATAACCGGTAGGACATCTCCATTAGGTATACTTTGGTTTGAACCATGTCTCTGTGACAATGCAAACATCTGGGCACATAGCCAGCCTTAGGCATAGGCCAACTAGGCGGCTGCCTAAGGCGCCGCTGTAACAAGGGCACTTTTCCAGTATTTATTTGGTGTAGGTAGACCAGGATGGGGGCAACTGGGTGGTGTGGGGGAGGTGCTGTGAAGCCCTTTTGCCTAGGGCATCAGCTGACCTAACGCCGCTGCTGAACTGGGCAGTGTAGGCAGACCCAAGCATGCAGTTCAGCTATTCCTTTGCAGATGCTCTGCATATTTAGGTTAAATAGTTTTAAGGAGTTATTATTAGCGGATCTTTTTAGGTTTGACTCCCATAGAAGTAGGACAGTCCGCATCTTTCTTTGGGGGTCGATAGCAGTCCAGGGCATCCATTGGGTGGAGCTATGGAGAGATCCACACCCAGTGTGATGTGTTTTTGGCAGGCACAAGGACTCCAAGAGTGAGGTGATTAGGTACATTCAAGTGGTTCCACCAGTTGATTCTGGGGATAGTTGGTTTGCCTAGGATTAGGCTTAATTGGCATGCTCACATTTTGACACGGCCCAAGTAGAGAGACGCATTGGACCGTTTTGATTGTACCATCCCTTCCTGGCATGCAATGACAGGAGCACATGGGGCATTTCAACATAGGGAGTTTCCATCATATAGTATTTCATTTTCTGGCAATCAGTTTAGTTCCATTTTTACAATTATATAAATACACATTTTTGCTATTCTAAGCAAATTTGGTACAGGTTGGTTATGCAGGCATTCTGTCCTATATGGCCAGCAGCTATGCATCCATGTTAGAATTAGATAGGGCTTTATGGAGATATTGGTGAAACACAAGTTTTTTAAGCATTTAAGCTTAAAATTATCATCTGACTGAGTGGCCATTTTTTTTCTCCACTTCGGGCGCTGTTTGTTAGGTGGTAAGTGGTAAAGTGACAAAGTAACACTGAGAATGATGAGGGCAGGAACGTTAAAAGGATAATTGTCTGGCAGCGTGTACCGGTGACAAGTGTGGTGTAAGTGCTAAAAATATACTATGGTGATATGGATAAGAATTTATTACAAAAATTATGACCTTGGGGGGGGGTACAGTAGGGAGGCAGAAATGTGTGAGTATGTCAGGTAGTGTGAGGACTAGGAGGGGCAGACATAGAGAAGAATTTTATGCTGCTAAGGAAGATGATTTGCAAAGCTATGTTTATATTAGGTAACAATTTGAGATGTCAGGACTCGCTCTAACAAGGAGACTGAGTGGGTGAAAAAATGGACTTAATTATACCAAGTCTGAAATGGCCATTTCCTGTAATAATCACTTTTCTCTGAGGTTTGTCACTCTCCTGAGTATATATATAAGTACGGTGGTGGGGGGCTTGCTCCTCACATCAGGAGGTGCAGAGCAAGCTTGTTCTCCTGCAAAAAACAAGTTTAAAGGTGAAGAGTGATGTTCTAGATTCATGCTTTTCCTGCATTCTTGGTCTTTTTTTCAGTGTGTCAGCATTTGGCATTTTGAGTGCTAACATGTCAATAGGGAGCCTTGTATTAACTATTTGGAAGGGTTAGTAGTGGTACGAAAACTGTGGGTTGCTAGCTTTTGGGTTTCTTAGACAGGTATAATGGGATTTATTGGAGTTAGTATGAGTATGAGGTTATGACTGAGGTAGAAGTGTGATGAGTTTTGTTGCATAATGTTACAGTAGGAAGCTGTGAGGGAAGGTTGGACTTATGCAGAATATGTAAGCCTGGTAAGTTGTGGTTTTCTATGTTACAGATAGGGCAGGATTGTTGTGATTGGATGAGAAATATAAAAGGTATTCTGTGATTGAGTAATGGTAAATTGGGATATGAATAAATGGAGAGTAAGGGGGATGGGTGAGAATTGGGAGTAGGGTAGGGGAGTGGAGTCAAGCAGTCACCCACAATTGTCCAGAAAAAAAATGAATGCAATTTAGAGCACAGGACCAGATCAAATTAGACTAATTATTTTGTGAGGGGTAGTAATGTAAAGCCAGAGTAATCAAAGAACCCAAGTATGGTGTTTTTGTTGTACGTAGGGTAGTCTGTGTGCTTCTCCTTGAGTGGAATCAGAGTTTACACACCTATTTTAGACAGAGCAGCAACACGGTTTCACTTACACACTGCAGGGGAGAGACAGGGACAGAAAGAAGGAAGCAATGATAAGACGGAGTGAATAAGGTATAGCAGGTGGTGCAGTAGAAAGGAAGCACATGGGAATTAATTCATAATCAAACAAATGGGCTTCGTTGTTTGTAGCACACGCTACCCTCATCCCAAGACAGTACCAAAACAGTCAGAGAAAAGTTGCAGGACTGCATTTCAAGCAAAAACTAAGTCAGAGTTGGGGTGGTTTAACACAGCCTTCCAAGTATTTGGAGCAAAGGAAAATAAACTTTAAGAAGGGAGAGTATGAAAGAGTTCTATCGAGGCATGTAGTAACACTGAGGAGAGACAACAGAAGACAATAATTAGTGTAGCAAGAAACAGAAGAGGAAGGAAAAGATGAGAAGTAAGGCCAGTCCGAAAGACCAGTAAGCAGTAAAACAAAGACCAGTAAGCAGTAAAACAAGGACCAGTAAGCAGTAAATCTCTGAGCTTTTTATGAAGTGGACAGTAAAGGTGGTAGAAACGTTTGGTCCAAAATAAAAAGTTGGGTTGACAGAGTACACACTGACTGCCTTTTAGACGACCCTGCTGATACGTACAGCCTTAGGGATATTCCTAGTGCATCTGCCTGCTCCTTTGCATCCTGCTGGAAGTATATAGGGACTAGATTTGGGACAAGAAGTCTTACATCAAATAGCCGAAAACTTTAACAAGCACTTCATAAAATCAATTTCAGACCTACTAACACCCCTAATGCTGGACCACCCACATCCTTCAAGCTATTCAGACACCAGCCCCAGACCATCAACTACTTCTAAATCTGCCATTATTAAGCCCCCTACTCAACAAAATGTCATACAAACCCCATTCTCATTTCAGTCCATACCCACTGACACCATTAAGAAACTGCTACAAAAACTAAAATCCTGCTCTACCTCAGCTGACATTCTCCCACCATACTATCTTAAACTGGCTGCTAATTCAGTCGCCTACCCAATCTGTATCCTTATAAATAGGTCCTTATCCGAATAGGAAGTACCTACCATATGGAAACAATCTCACATCACCCCCATCCACAAAGGAGGCAACTCTTTTGATTCATTCATTTTCCATCCTATATCCATCTTGTCACCCATATCTAAAATTCTTGAGAGAGGTATCCATCAGCAGGTAATGCAATATCTATTGCAAAAAAAACTTTTAACCAAAATCCAGCATGGCTTCCGACCTAGCCACAGCACAGCTACAGCCCTATTATCTTTTACAGACACAGTGAACAAGGCCAGAGATGCAGGACGCTATACAACCTCAGTATTCCTTGAACTCTCCAAGGTCTTTGACACAGTGTCTCACCCCTTACTTTTGAACACAATGTCTAACTTAGGCTTGTCACATAACACAGTAAAATGGTTTCAAAGCTACCGCAAGGATTGTAAACAAGCAGTGAAATGGTCCAATGAACTCTCACCCTTTCTCCACAACTCTACTGGAGTCCTTCAAAGCTTCATCCTAGGACCCCTACTCTTCAACATTTTCACAAAAACCTTCACACTGCCTCTCACCCTGGGACCCTCATTCAGTAAGGTGATGATTCCACCATAATCTGCACTGCTTAATCACCACCAGAACTACTTTCTAAAACTCAACAGTTCTTTACTACACTTGAATCCTGGCTAAGAAATGCCCAACTCTTTCTTAATACAAAGAAGGCAAAACTAGTACTCTTTCATCCCAAAAACACCTCCCCTGTCACTGATCTTTTGAACATCCCTTCATCTGACAACACTGTCATAGAAATAGTGCAGAAAACCAAACTTCTAGGTGTTATCATTGACAATAAACTGTCATTTGACCCCAATCTACAGCAGAATATAAAGAAAACTCATTAGAAACTGGGACTCTTATATAGAAACAAACATTTTTTTACTGCAGAAACCAAAACCACCCTTACAAAAACATTTTACTTCTCTCCCTTCTTTATGGTGCCCCTATCTTAACTAACTTACAAATGTCTACCCTAAGCAAGATGGAACAGGGCTACAACAAAGTTGCAAAGTTTGCCACAAACTCTAAATATAACACACACACACACACCACTGTAAACCACTCCTAGAATTAAACTGGCTTGAACTCCCCAACCAACTTGCCTTTATTCAGCTATCCACCTTGCACAACATTATTTTCAAGCCTGCACTAACCAATCCAGTCACACCTTATATATCAAACCGATCCCTATGATCAGAAGACAAAAATTTCTTAGCTATTTCAAAACCCGCAAGAAAACCAGGTCACCCTCTGTGTTCATACTCTGTCCTTGTACAGTGGAATTACTACCTCTAGCTACCAGGTCTATGCCTGGCCTAACCCATTTCAAAGCCTCTTTAAAAAATCATCTCAAAAACACATGGTTCTGCACCTGCATAAAGCCTGCCTACTGTTCAGCTCTTCCTCTTCTTCCACACTAGCCTCATCATCCTTTTCTCTCATATT
Source organism: Protopterus annectens (assembly GCF_019279795.1). Classification (NCBI taxonomy): domain Eukaryota; kingdom Metazoa; phylum Chordata; order Ceratodontiformes; family Protopteridae; genus Protopterus; species Protopterus annectens. Next base: position 166,129,225 of record NC_056735.1, read on the forward strand.
TCAATCTCTCACAGACTGCAAGATCCTAAGGCTCTTCTAACTCCTTCTCTGTTTCTATACCATAACCTTAAGCTGCTGCTCAGACTGTATTGTTTCTATTCTTCTTAACTCTCTCTCTCTCTCACTATCTATCAGCATCACTAACGTTCTGGCTGCTATTTTCCTAACTGAAACTAACATTCTATTTTTCATGTACTATAACAGTCAATGTCACACATTGCACTACCTATGTACTATTTCTGGACACTATCTACATCATGTACGGTGAGAGTGATTATTATTGTCTATAATGATTTAACCCTATAGAATTGTCTAGAAGTGTAGTAATATATTGCAGCATGTTGTAATATAGTTTGTTCTCTCAACTTATTTTTGTATGGCATTACTAATGTCATTTGTATGGTATTGTATTTTACTGAATTTGTATTGTACTATATGTGGAGCTTTTCTTCTTGGGCTTATGCTGAAAATTGGTTCTGTAGACCCAGTCAAACCACCCCGGTAAACAAATGTCAAATAAATCTTCTTCTTCTTTCAGCTTTTCCCAGTTAGGGGTTGTCACAGCGGATCACCTGTCCGCTCATGATTGGCAGTGGAGTTTTTACAGTGTCGAGTTGCCAACCCGGCACCCAACCTCCCACAGAAGGCACACACATGCACGCACTGACACCTAGGGCTAATTTAGTGTATCCAATCCACCTACAGCATGTAAATAAATAAAATCAGCTATCTGATCCTACATGTTATTATAGGTTCATAGGTTCATAGGTAGATACTAGGCTATCTGCCCTAGGGCATTTATAAGCCTAGCCAGAGTGTATTTGGCTTCCGCCTCCCTATTAGATTAGCCTACTGTGCCTCTGTAAAGTAGGTCACAGAAGGTACCCTTTTAAGATCAGTATACTGTGCCTCTGTCTAGCAGGGACACAGGAGAGATCCCAGGGGTGAATTTGCCATTTCCCATCCACGCGTCCAAATTTCGCTTGAAGAGGGTCAGCGAGGGACTATGTCTAACATGAATTGGGATTCTATTCCAGAGTGAGGGGAGCCTCTGGGAAATGAATCTGTCCCTCCAGCATGTCCTATTTATTTTTGTGCTGAGGTTTAGGTCCCTGGAGCGTGTAGCTCTAAGGGACTTGGATTTTTTGAGGTGGAGCATATTCATTAATTTTGGGTATGACATGGCTTTGTACGTCAGGCATAGATCGCCTCTGAGTAGGCGGTAAGCAACTGAGTAGAGCTGGAGTTTCTTTAGTCGAGCTGCATAGGACATCTGTTTGTAGCCCATGATCCTCTTGGTGAGGTACTTTAGGGGTCTCTCCAGTTGCTGCAGGTGTCGGGTAAGGTATATCCCAAAAGGGGCATTGTATTCAATTATGGGTCTGATGAGTGACGAACAGAGGGGCACAATGACCTCTCTTGATCTAGATGCGAACCCTTTCGTGATAAGGTGGGCTATATAGAAGGTCTTTCTAACCACTTTGGCAACGTGATTATCAAAGAAGAGATTACTATCTATGTTGGTTCCCAAATCTCTTTATTTCTTCTGTACTTAATGGATTACCACCTATGTGGGAATTTGTGGGCACCTTGTTTTTCCCAAAGGGGATGACTATGCACTTTTTAGCATTTAGCTTGAGGCCGTGGCTCTGGCACCAAGCATCCGTCTCTGTGAGACCCTTTTGGAGGATGCTTGTGTCAGCTGAAGATTCTATTATGGCCCCCAGTTTGCAGTCATCTGCAAACTTTGTCAGCCATAATCCCCCCGTGTTAGCCTGAACCTCAGAGAAGTATATACCGAACAAGAGAGGTCCCAGAATTGAACCCTGTGGGACACCACTTGTAACTGGTTTGGATTCGGACATGGCACCTGCGATTCTGACCATCTATCTCTGAGCCAGTTTGCAACACATCTTGTGATATGGGGGTTTATATTTAAGCTGGTAAGCCTATTTATGATGCCCGATTGGGGTATATGTTTTACCTTTGCATTCTATGCAGGATTTTAAACATCAGAATGGGACCGTGCTAAAGGACACAATACTCAGCAGCATTACTAGTGAAACATTGTGGAGAGAATTGATTGCATCTGAACCCAGTATTCAGAAATATTATTTACTACCCAAGATACATAAGGGATTCATGCCACCGTCATGAAGCCCTACAGTGTCAGGGTATGGCTGTGCTACTGAAAAATCTGACAGTCTGGAAATATGCTTTAAGCAATCACTTCCTTTGGTTCATTCTAGAGTCAAAAGCACTTTATTTCTGCAGTTAATGTCTGCAGTACAACTTGAAAACAATACTTTGATGTGTACAATAGGTGTGCAAACCCTTTGTACAAGTATTCCACAAACATATGGTGTTCAGGCAGTGTTGTGTTGGCTCAAACATGCTTTCTTCTGACTTCAACAACTTTCCGGATGAACTATTGAAAAAGCGTCTTAGAAAAAATGTATTTTACTTCAAGGATACATGTTACATTCTGTTGAAAGGGACTGCTATGGGTACAGCCTTTGCTCCCTACATATGCAGGCTTGTCCATGGGATACTTGAATCACAACTTAATTTACAATAACAGCAGAAATACATATTTTGCATCATACACATGTGCAGATGCTGCTTTTATGATTGTTGGTTGTCGTTGACAGCACCATTATGGCATTATACGTATTTGTAGAATATTTAAAGGCCAAGTTTGGCATTAAATTGTCCGATCTGAGCTATTTACCCACTTTAAAGCACAAAGATAGATGCCACTCACTGTCTAGGCTTAGCACGTGGCCATGGAGAACCTATTACAATATAAGGTCTGTCCTATTAGTCCTTAGAGTATGGATTTATTACTACCACTGCAAATTATACTTTTTAAAATGAAAGATTTAATAAATAGGCATTACTGCGTGGTTAAAAGTGATGCAGTTTTTGGTGGACTGTTACCTGAAAGATGTGTTTTTATTATAGAACACTTAGCAGCACATAGAAATCCATTCTAACCCAAAGTTACTCAATCAATGGTGCAGCGGTTGTGTTGTCACTTCACAGCAAGAGGTTCTCCTGTTCGACTCTCAGCTGGGGTGCCTTCTGTGCAGAGTCTGCATGTCTTCCCTGCATTCATGTGGAATTGGAATTAATGTGCATTCTGGGTGCTTTGGTTTCCTCCTATGTTATAAAGACATGCATCCGAAGCATTTCTCCCTGGGCCTCCACTGAAAATTGGCTTTGTTCCAATTTGGACTTTCCCAGTAAACAAATGATAAATAAATAAAAATGTTACTAGGAACTAAGCAATATGGTTGTTTCCCGCGTGGGCATTATTCATACTGCAGTCGTATTTGCAGATCAGACTATTTCACAGCTGTTAACACATTTGAAAGATTTGATATTAGAGAGGTCACTACTTGTAACAACACATTTGAAAGATTTGATATTAGAGAGGTCACTACTTGTAACAACACATTTGAAATATTTGATATTAGAGAGGCCACTACTTGTAACAACACATTTGAAATATTTGATATTAGAGAGGCCACTACTTGTAACACTGACTGGGCTGTGTACATGGCAATATGTACTTGTAGTTCCTTCTGTGTTGGCCACATTGCCCTTAGAATCATTGCAGAGCATTAAATTTTAATGACATAAGATGCCACAGAGTCAGGACTGTTGTCACATAAAAATGCTGATTTTGCTTTTATTTGCATAGACAGGATATCTGGGGCTACCATTAGATATCAAAGAACATGTTTGGATGGTAGGATAGTGACCTTGGAAGCCACTATTAAAAGAATGCATTTAAAACAGAAGATAAAGTTTTTTTAGCAAGTACTTTCTGTTTATCCACTAGAGGGTGGAATTGCACATCTTTTTTCAATTACAGTGCCTAAAATATTCATACATAGCCATATACTACTTCCTTTCACATTAATTGCATCATGACAATATTTGTCGGGTGGGCATTTTTAAAGTTGTCATTGCTTTACCCCCTGCACCAGCTTACCCATGTGTACTAACCCTAAACTCTACCCCTGTTGGAACCCCAAATCTACACATTAATAAGTGAAAGTGAGGATTTTCACTGAAACTGAAATGCTTCTGAAATAAATGTAATCTACCGCTTGTTCTTAGAAAAATATATCACCATGGCTCACTTTGCATTTGATAATGACTTTCAGTATAACCCTGTTTCGGTTTCATTAGTAGCTTCATAAAAACTTTCCTCTGATAATCACATTGTATTTCTGCAGACTGGTCTTCCTGAATCATTGGTCTGGCTTCAGCATTCAGCTGTTAAATGATGCCACATTGTTTGTTGTAGCATCCGAGCACTAACCTATAACAATTTAATGCCACTATGGTACCACTAGATAACGAAGAAACTGTTTTCAGTGGTCCCTCATTCTGTTGTGCCCATTTTGCCACTGACGTAAGTAACTCATGCAGGTACTGTGATTTTTTCTGTAACAGGTCATCTAAATTGACCACCTTAACTTCAACTCATACTTTGTTTCAATTCTCTGTACTCAAGCAACATACCAAAGGTAGAAACTAGTTAGGTAGTTGTCATTACTAATCAGTCTGGTGGTTGGCACAAAGGGTTGAGATTATGAGCTATAGTTCCTGTGGTACAGGGTATGATTCCCTTCGTCATTTAACTATTGTGTAACCTTGAGCAAATCACTTAAACAGACAGTGCTTAGGATCAACTAGGAATGTAGGCTAGGCTCATCAATGGTCACCTTGACTGTAAGCCCTGTAACAACCTCTGAACCTAAGCTTTCACATGTCCTTTGACTATACTACTCAGTTCAATGTAGTAAGTATGTTAGAAAACACAGAATTGCAAATGGAAGTCTTAACCTTATTTATATCTACAACCTACAGAAATAATTGTACCTGAGCTTGTTTGGTTTTTAGTGCAGTCAAAGCAGCAACTAAAAGATCTGCTCTCAAAAAAGGCTGTTAAGATCAGAGAAAAAAACTATAGTGAACTTAAAGAAAGTTCCTACAACTTTTCCACATTCTATATGACATCAGTGTTTTCAAATGCAATACTAGAAGAGGATTAAACAAAAGCATACCTCTCAACCTCTTAGCATAAGAAATCTAGACAAAGCCTAAAATAATGAGGGGACAAAGGCCCAAAAATAGGGACAGATTTTAAATGCTGTTCTTATATACATAGAACGTTGCCAAAATAATATGATTTGCGTTATCATGCATTCTCTGAAGGATATAAAGTTTACAGCTCAAATGTGTGTAATTATTTAATGACTTCAGTTCTCAGTGATTTTTCAGAAAACCACAAGGACAGGCCAAAAATACGAAGCAAAAATCTGGACATTCTGCAAAAATGTGGACAGTTGAGAAGTACGATAATGAAGTCAAATAAAATACCTGTCAGTTGGTGAGCTTGTGTAGTTACTTTAAGGTGAAGTTCTTTCAGTTCGACTCTGGCTTCTTGTCGAGTTTCTTCATTCAATGATGGGTACACTGAAGGGGATAATTTGCTGCTTTTTATCTCTGACTGATGTTTTGTTTGTTCCTTTTACAAAATTAATAAAACATTATTACTAAAGTAGTTCTTCAGATGTCTTTCATTTTTGATGCACAGCAAATGAGTATTTAAATACAAATGTATACACACACACACACACACACACACACACACACACACACACACACACACACACACACACACACACACAAAATTATATACATAGGATTCCCTAGCAGGCTTCGCTGGCATAGATGGATAAATTCCTTATTACAAACCGAGCAATTTGACAGTGATTAGTGGTTTTGTGCCTGACAGATTTAGACTGGGGGAGAACAGCAGTGATACAGCTTTTCTGTCTTTCTTCTCTGTTGGGGGTGGGTGAAGGAGTGCACGACTGCAGTGGACATTATCATGGCTGAATCCACAGTGAAGACCAGAGACCATATGGAAGTACTTGCATCAAATGGGGTTAGGGCTGTCCTGAGGGGTTACACCACTCATGGAAGCAAGTGAAAACTCTCACTGATGCCTATTGCATGCCGATGTCTGGGTATGTTACCGAGCATGTGCAGTGCTCCACAAAAAAGGCTAAATAAATAAATAAAATCAGCAGCACCTTGATGGCTGCAAGTGCAGAAACACAAACCTCTACAGATGGGGGTATAACATGTACGTGGGCATTAGGAACGCACAAACAGCGTCAATGAATCAGTGCTAGTGTAGAAGCACAAACCTCTACAGATGGGGGTGCAACATGTGCGTGGGCATTATGAAGGCATAAACAGCATTTCAACTAATGTGTCCTGTAATTCCTATAATCCTAAGATTCTAGATGACTCCAGCATATAGCCTTATACATCTTATTCAGTTGGATTAAAAGGTAATTAGATTAAATGAACTGTACGGATATGTGAATACTCACACTTACACACACACACACACACACACACACACACACACACACACACGCACGCACGCACACACACACACACACACACACACACACACACACACACACACATGCACATGCACACACATATGGCCCAGTAGTGGAAGCAAGCAAACTGAAACAAGAACATTACAACACTGACTCTGAAACTACAAAAGTCCATAATACTGTCAATCAGAAATCACAACTCCAAGATGATTGAGCATAATATTAAAATATATGTAATCGCAATTTTTATCTGAAAAGGAAGAGATGTAACAGAAACCTGTAGAAATATTTTACTTCAATTGCCCTAATACTTTGCATGAATGAAACTGAGAAAATTAATGGTAAGCAAGTTCCTCTGATGTTGCAATGTAACCTTGTCTAAAATTGAAGGTAGCAAAACAGAAGATGTACTGCAAGACTGTTTAAGCTAAAGTAACATTCTTTGTCAGCTCTGACAAAGAGTTCTTCAAAAACAACTTAAAATGGTGAGCTCTGTTTGCAAAGATGGACAAAGATCTGACTATGACCCAGACAAGAAGAGTCTGATCAGTGGCTTGAGTGCTGGTGGAACTGTCCAGTGTTGGTGATGGTGGAACTGCCCAGAGATAGTGAATGGTTTGAGGGGAGGGATTAAGGACTCCTTTAGGAGGTGTATTCCTTCTCTACTCTCTGATCTCTGGTGAGAAACTAGAGACTAACATAACAACATAATCTTAGTAGCATGTGGGCAAGGAAGTAGAGGGTTGCATCACTGTGGAGGCAGGGCATGGACCATGACAACGCCCATTGCACTCTCTACATGCAAGCTCTCAAACTGACCCCAACACAAGATGGGGGTAGGGCCCCTCCCCTTACCCTGTCAGTGTGTAGCTTGGTCTTGGGGAATTCACAGCCTGCAATGCCATAGTGGTCACACCATTTGGAGAAATAAGGCACATTTGATGAAGGATACATTTGGGATATGCCTCAATCTGCCATGACTTGGGGTGGGGCAAAATGATGGGATACGAAGATGATCAGATATCAGAGGTGGCCGACCCTGAAAAAAGCAGTATGTTAAAGCTCTCCATATGCAAAAAGCAATAAGTGGTAGAGAGAATGTAATTGGTCTGCTCCGATCTCCACTCCGTCTAACTCCCTAGCAAGACCCACAGCTAACCAGCCCATTCAGCAGGAGTGGCATACCCAAGTCAAAGGAGGAAAAACAGAAAGGGTAATCTGCAGATCGAAGAGTGGCCCCAACCTATAAAACAGATAAAACATAAAAAAGCTTTTTCGTTCACTTTAAACAACAATTCGATTGCTTTGTAAGTCAATAGAAACATGACAACTAGCAATAGTGCACATATATACTTATTTATTTGTTGTTGTTGACCAGGAAAGTCCAAATGGGCAAAACCCATTTTTATCAGAGGCCTGGGGAGAAAAGCTCTAACAGATACATTTAAGATACTCATGGCCAAATAAAGTTTTTACAAAGATATATTATATAGCTACGACATCTACAGGTAATTGTTCTGTAGTGACACTATACAAAGAAAACAACAGGTGTTTCATTTGCTGTGACATTATACATGATAATAAATTCCAAGTATAAAACATTTATTATGCAAGCAGTTTATGTGCAATATATGTGACAACCAGATCTTAAATATGACTTATAAGACTTGAGTAAGACGGGTTACAGTATTAATGATCGGATTAAATAAAATTGAGGAAGACCCAGCAAAATGTTGACAGTTGCTTCATCGACCACAATTGGTCGACATATGCAGATGGTCGGCAGACAGGTATGCTAGATCGAAAGTCCCTGGGTGGAGGAATAGTAAATCCCAGGTGGAGGAATAGTACCTTTCCCTGGGACTGTGTACAAATTAATGGTAAGAGTTAGTATATACGATTAGCTGGAGGTGAGGGTTGGAGGAGAGTTGCCCCCTGCAAAAAACAATGTTTTTTTTTTTTTGCATGAGGAGAGGATTTTCTTTGCTCATGAGCAGTTGACTGTCAAAGTTTGCTTTGTTTACCTTTTTTGTTTGATGTTCTTGCTGTGTCAGCCAAGGTAAGTGATCATACTTCTGGAGCATTTCTCCCCTTGCCTCCACTGAAAATTGGCTCGTTGACTTTCCCAGTAAACAAATGTTAAATAAATAAATAAATAAATATATATATATATATATATATATATATATATATATATATATATATATATATATCTTTTAGATATACTATATGGACACACAGACGCATGCATAGTTACACACAGACATATGCACATGCATTCACACAGACAGACAGGCACACACTCACATACATATTCTTATACACATTCACACGCACACAGTCACACACACATACACACACACACACACACACACACACACACACACACACACACACACACACACACACACACACACACACACACACACACACACACACACACACACACACACACACACACACACACACACACACACACACACACACGCACACACACACACGTGCATGCACATGTAAACAATGTTACTGCTTATGGAAGTTCTTCAGCTGGAAAACCCTACCTGTGCTGTCTGGTCGCTTACTATCCAAGCATATTTCGACTTCATGTTTATAAATTTACCGATTCATTGATGTTGCATGGTCAGTGAGTCTTATGACAATTCACCCCTTGCCAGTACACTCCCTCGTATCACACATCCTTTCCCCAGGAGGGCTATACCAGTCAATCTAGGAGTAAATTTGGAGATGCCCATCTAGTTTTGTGTTTAAATGAAGATAGAGAGTTGCACTACTTAACACACAGGGGAGGCCTATTCCAGAGGTTTGGGAATCTCTGGGTTTAAACTTATCTTTCTACCAATATTTAATTATCTGTTGATGAAGATTTATGTCTCTGGCTGTAGTATTGGTGAAGATATTGGACTTACAGAGAAGCAGGAAGTGCAGGACCATTGGGTCTCTAACAGTACAGTAAGTAAGACAGACATCTTCCTCACAGTCTATATGACAAGACAGAGATCTCTCTCAGAGTCCATACAACAAGGCAGAGATCTCCCTCAGAGTCTATATGACACTAAATAAAGAGAAGCTTCCCGATTCCCCTGGTAGTTCAAGGACTTTAGGCCTGTGAAATTTTTAATTGCAACCTTCTGAGTCTTTCTAATGGTTTGATATATTTAATGAGATAAATCCCAAAGGGGATGTTGTACTCAATGAATGGTCTAATCAATGCTGAGCAGAAGGGAGTGATTATCTCTTTATGCCTTGATGATATTCGTTTGGCAAATAGATGGGCTAAATAAAAGGATTTCCTAACAAACATTATCATATGAAGAGATGGAGCTATCAATCCAAGTACCTAGCTCCCTAACTATATATTCATTTTATAGTGGTGTGTTATTTATAGATATGATGACTGCAGGTTTGTCTGCCAAAAGTAATGATACTACACCTTTTAAGACCATTTCTAGTCCTCCCAGAGTTCATTCTGAAGGGTTTGGGTATCATTAGGTAATTTAAGAATGACCTCGAGTTTGCACTCATCTGCAGACTTTGTTAGCCAGAGGGCTTGGCTCTCTGCTTAGAGATCTGAGAAATAAATAACAAAAAGGAGGGACCCCATCACCGATTTCTGTGGAACACACTGGTGACTTTCATACTTTCTGATGAGGTACCTGTATCTCATACTGTATAGGTTCTACCTTTCACTCAGTTTACTGTCCACCTTTCTACATGTGGGTGAATTTTTTGAAGCATTTAAGTTTTCGATGATGCCAGTATAGAGAATGGCATTGCAGGCCTTGGCCAAGGCAAGGTACAGCACGTGTACCGCATAGCCATCTCCTACAATCTCTGTAACCCAAGGTACAGCACGTGTACTGCATAGCCATCACCTACAATCTCTGTAACCCAAGGTACACCACATGTACTGCATAGCCATCACCTACAATCTCTGTAACCCAAGGTACACCACATGTACTGCATTGCCATCACCTACAATCTCTGTAACCCTTTCAAAGAAGTAAAGAAGTTTACAAGATTAAGTAGTCAGGATCTGCCCTTGACAAAGCCAGACAGTTGGGGTCAAGTCTAACAAGATTCTTGATATCACAGTTTATGAGGTCATTTATAATATGTCCATTGGTTCAGGTTCATGGGTTTATAGGTAAGTACTAGACAATTAGTCTGCAGACCATTATAAACCTAGGCAAAAAAAAAATCTATTTTAAACTATTATAAGTTTTCTGTAGCCTCACGGCAGGCAAGAGAGGATAGACAGTGGGTGAATTTAAGGCTGCCCATCCAGTTATGGAAGTTTATTTTGAAGGTGTCCAGGGTGCTCTTCGACTTAGCATGCTGTGCAAATTTGGTCCGGAGGTGCAGGATATGTTGGGATATGAATCTATCATGCCAATATGTCTTATTTATCTATTGATTAAAGCTTGGTTTCTTTAATCTGGAATTTGAGGCACCATTTGTTCTGTGAAGAAACAGGAGGACAAAGAAAGCTGGATCTTTTATGACTTTAAGGTCTAGACACAGGTCCCCACAGACAAGTCTATGAGAGACTGAGTATAGAGAATGGGCTGCCAGTCTGTACTGACAAGTAAGACTTTTGAAGCCATTTATCTATTTAGTTATGAATCTCAGGGGTCTCTCAAGCTGAGTGATATGTTTAGACAAATACATGTTAAAAGGTGCATTATATCAATGGCCGGTCTGACAGGAGTAAAAGGGAATTAAGACTCCCTGGGATGTAGTAGAGGTGCCTTTGGAAATTACATGAGAAAACTTTCTGAACTACAGCAGACACTTGATGGTCAAATGATAAGGAATGATCAAGAAGATGACCTAGATCCCATCTGATGGTGTCTAATTGGAAGGGGGTCACTTACATGTTATGTGAAAATGTTTTGCTTACCAAACTAAACTATATAACATTTTCACATGGAATTTGAGATCACTTTCATTGCACCAATTGTTAACATGGTCTAACCCAACTTGGAGCAACTATAACTCAGTGGATAGTTAAATAAGGACACTCCATTTACAGTTGTCTGCCAACACAGATAACCATAGGGCAGGGACGCAGGCTGAAGGTCTGAGAAGTACATGCCAGATAGAAGAGGGATGCACACTGAGCCCTGTGATATACCACTGGTAACTGTTTAGCTTTCAGAAGTGACACCTGCAACTCTAATCAGATGGGTTCTGTCAGAAAACCAGTTAGCTACCCACAGCACAACATGTGGATTTATATTCAGATTTACAAGTTTGTCAATAATGCCTGCATGGGGGATAGTGTTAAAAGAACTTGGCCAGGGCGAGATATACTGTATGTACTGCAAAAATGTTACACATGGCTTTGTTTACTTTTTAACATAAATTAACTAGGTTAAAAAGGCAGGACCTTCATTTGACAAAGCAGAATCAATGAAGATCCAAAGGTTAAGAGATTTTCAATGTCCAGACTAATGAGGCCTGAGATAATATGCTCCATAGCTTTATATATAAGGCTAGTGAGACTAATGGGCCTATAGGTACCAGGATCCATGGCTGGGCCACCACTTGTGTAACGGAGAGTGGTTGCTGGGTATGTGGAATATGTGGAATAGCTACAACTGCTTAGGTACTGCAGAGTGTGCAATATTATCATATTCTACCTTTTAGCTTCTTTCTAGTGAAGAGCAGTGGCTTTAAATGGTGCAACAACACAACACCAATGACTAAAAGTGCAATCAGGAACTGAGATGGTAGGTTATTTTGTTTTACTATACCTAGTATCAATAACAGACAACACTGCAGTAGTATCTTAGATACTGCAAGGGGTGTGCTGTAACAAAGTTCAACAATGTAACACTAAGGAGACACAATAGGGTGATGTTATTTAAATTCAACAACACAACCTCAGCAGAACAAAAGTGCTAATTTCAGAATTTGGTCCAGAAGAAATGCAGTCCGTAAATTATTAAGCTAAAAAAGACAGCAATTTCACTGCATGAAATAAGGCATTCGTAAAACCAATCTTGATATTACAACTAGGTTGTGACAAAAAGGCACTGAAATTGATATTATATATAAATAAGAATGACAAAATGTCCTTACCTGCAGCTTTGGTTCTTCTGTTGGATACCTAATAGGATAAAAACTGGTTTGTGTTGCTGTGCTTACACAGCAGTGCACTGAACTGAACAAGCCTCCTGGTATTTAAGGTTTGTAAGGCTTCACCCCCACAGAAGCAGGACAATCAAAATGCATTCAATCAAGCGCTCCATTCCATCACTGAAGCCCAAGCTCAGGTAGCTGTTAAGGGAAGCTTCTACTCTCCCCAAAGGCAGACCTGGTCCTAGGATGCTGATGAAGTCCTTGTAGTGCATTGAATCAATAGGAACTCAGATGGAAAAGGACCTTGTTGTCTTCTCCTCTTTCTCTGTTGTCTTCTTTATCTATAGTGTAGCTCAGTATTAAAGAACACTGAAATGAGTAAGCCTCCTGAATTTAAAGTTTGTAAGGCTCTACATCCACAGAAGATGCCGAATCAAAATGCAGTCAGTGCCCCAGTAGAAACTGGCCAGTCAAAATCAAGCACTTTAGATCTTCACTGGAGCCCAAGCTCAGGTAACTCTTATGTGGAAGCTTATGGTCTCACCAAAGACTGGAACACCCCAGACTCAAGTCATCAGAAGCTAATGAAGAACTTATAGTGCACTGAATCAGTAGGAACTCAGATGGAAAAGGGTTTGCAGTGTCCTCCTTCTCTGCAGTCTTCTATATCTTCAGAGCAGCCCAGCACTAAAGACTTTGAAGATGAGTCTTATAAAACTGGTAGGTCTGTAATTTACCCAAGTTGGTGGTAATGCCATCCTTATTGAGGATTATCATCACCTCAGTGCATCACTCCTCAGGGACAAAACCAGTAATTAAACTTTAGGTGGAAGAGTTTAATGAGTGTATCTCCAAGGGCATGTTTAGCACTATTAACCAGGTAATCAGGTATACTGTCAGATCCCAAGGAGGATGTATTATGTTCCAAAATCTATAGTTAAGTTTATTCCCCTTACCATTCTGATGTCAATCAGCTGAAAAGTTTCTTTACTCTGAATATAGTTTGAGATTTACTCTATATAAGCATCTCCCTCTAGACCCACTATAACTGGTAAGTGTTCTATGTCTAAACATTCCATTATATAGTCATAATTGATGGCCTCCATATGTTAACATCTTGCGGTTTCTATGCTGCAAGGAAAGTAGCTCAATACCTTGTAGTTTCTACCTATATCTTTGTTTGCCTTACCTTTATGCTTTTGGTGGCTTACCTGTGTACTTTCTTTAGAATTAATGCCTTTCACATTTATGATTCTAACAGCGACGTTCTCTGTATTTGTATGTATATGTGTGTCTTTGTAATTGTATTCTTACTGAATTTTGTTTTATCAGATTCATGCAGCACATCATTGTACTGATTCTGACTACATAAACAGAAGTACTAGTAGCTTACTTTGTCTAGGCTGAGCAGAACATTGTTATTGCCCTGATATATGGGTATAAGAAAAATGATTAAAAAAAACAAATGTTGATGTCACTAATGATGGCAACAAAAGGTAAACATAAACAGTGACAAGTATCTACGCATGCACAGTGGAATACCCTCAGACCATCGGATCGTGCAAGAAAACTTTTTAAAAAAGACAAAAACATTATTTGGGAGTGCCACCTGCACCCCATACTCCTGTTAATTATATATATGCTGACTGTGAGACTAAACAATCCCTGGGGAAGGATCATATTCCCTAACCCTTGTGACTGTTGATCTCACACAGCTGAAGACTATCACTTTTGTTAACCAAAATATGTCAACAAAACAGAAGCATACATTTGCAAGTTTCAGTCATTTGTAATATATATATATATATATATATATATATATATATATATATATATACATATGGGTCTACCTGACAACACCGACGTGCTAAAACACTGACAACTAAATCACCGACACCACAAAACCTAAAGTTCAGAAACACAAAGCATCACATACCTGACAAACCACAATCCTGACACTCAACAAACAAAACAAATCCCCTGTCCAAAAAGCACACACACAACACAAGCACACCAAAAACCTTACAAACCTACACTGAACCTTACATACACAACTATCTATGCACTAACCTTAACCCAAACCCTAATTCTAAGGTCCGTCACTATCACACACTCACCCAACCCACGCCTTAACCCTAACTCACTTAACCGGCCCCTAACCCTACAGACTGTCGCTGTCGCACACTTACCTTACCCGCACCCTAACCCTGACGTCCATCACTACTGCATACTTACCACTAGTGCTTGTCTGACATATCAGTATTCGCAGTGTTGGGATTCTCAACTGTCGGTCATCTTCGTTGTCGATCTTCCGGTGTCGGTCTTCCCGTCGTCGGCGTTTCAAGCTTTCAGCATTATCAGGTAGACTTATATATACATATATATATATATATATATATATATATATATATATATATATATATGGGCCCATTGAATGAAGTTGGATGATTTGATCTTAGGTTGACATCTGTTTAGCCCACAAAATTTGACAGATTAACAGAGGATTGACAGGTATGGAAGATCACATGATTCTTGGGACAGAGGAATAATGCTCTTTCCCTGAGATTGCACAATTGCAAAAGTTAGTATTTATAATTAGCAGAGAGTGTGGTGAATGCATTGGGGTTGCCACCTCTGCAAAAAACAATGTTTTAATCTATCATTTCTTGTAAATTTTTGTATAAATCAACATTTGGAAAGTTGATCTTTCCGTGTCAACTTTGTAAATTTTGAGATTTGGGCATTTTGGTCAATATCAATACCCTTACATAGATATATACATATATACTTATATATACATATACATATATATATATATAGAGAGAGAGAGAAAGAGAGAGAGGGAGAGATATATAGATATATTACATATATCGCTATATTATATATCTATCTATATATTTTATATACATACATTAATGTATATGTCCCACTAACCCATCATTGACACTTCTGCTAAATTTCAGTTCGTCATCTCATACTCAGATTTTACCTGTAAGTCTCATCTATTAGCCTCTTGCAACTTCCTTACCTCAGCTGCTCAAATATTCACTACATAGTCTCAGTCCTCCTTCACACATAAACTCTATCTCCTTCTTCTTTTCAGACATACTTTTTACTCACTCCATCTCTACGCATTCAATAACACAGTGCTTCCCTGCACAGCCCATTCCATGTATATCTAAAATATGGCCATGTAGCATACCACCTATATTTTCTCAGTCTTCCACCCTAACTCAAATGTATGGTATTTATACAACTTCTCTTTATTCTTTCACTACTATTATTGTCACTGTCTACATCCTACCACCATGATCATTTCTAAAATTTTCTTCCATCAGCTGCTTCTTATAGTAAATGTATAAAGTACACCCTATACTGATCAATTACACTACAGTGACCATGAAACAGTGGCAAACAACTTTGCATTTAAGCCATGATAAAGGACAAATTATTATTCCAGGGATAAAATTCAAAGGGAAATATTCCAGGGTGACTCTTTGTCACCGCTGCTCTTTTGTCTTGCCCTTAACCTATTAAGCTGTTTACTTAACAGATTAGGTCATGGCTACAATTTGGCTCCTAGAACACAACAAAGTGTAAAGACTTATCTTCTTTTTGTGGAAGATTTAAAACTGTATAGTTCTTTGGATGAGAAACTGGATGCACAGTGTAGGAGAAACAGACAAACGTAGGTTTTGTAAAACAAAATTGGAAACAGTCACACATCTTGTTGCTGGTTGTGATATACTAATGTCAGAAGGACTGTATACTGAAATACATAATAATGTGGGAAGACTGTTGTATTGGGGATTGTGTAAAAACTATAATACTAACGTAACTGAAAACTACTGGAAATGTAAGCCACAAAGTGTTATAGAAAATGATGAAGTTTATACCACATGGGATCATCCATTACCAACAGTTAAAAAAATAGATGCTAGAAAACCAGACATATTAGTCCATGAACCACTTGTGCATCTTGCTGCTGGCTGTGATACATCCAAGGCAGAGGGCCTGTATACTGAAAGGCACAAAAATGTGGCAAGATTGTTTTATTGATGATTTTGAAGACACTATAATATAGACGTAGCTGAGAAACACTGGAAACGTGAACCACAAAGCATTACACAGAAAGATGAAGTGTAGATTACATGGGATCACCCATTACCAACAGTTCAAAAAATAGATGTGAGAAAACCAGATACAGTAGTCCATGAAAAGAATACAAACGTAGCATTGATCACTGAAATTACTACACCCAGGGATTATAGTGTCTTACATACAAGAGAGACACAAAGCCATAAAACATCAGGATTTGGGGTCAGAAACAAGGGTTATGTGGAAGAAGAATATCCAGACAGTTCCAAAAGTAATAGGAGCAACAGGTCTTATAAAAAATAATTTACAGTCTTACTTAGATATGTTACAGATACATGTAACTCCATATGAATTGCATAAGGAGTCATAACTGGGCACATTGCAGGTGCTGTGAAGAGCACTTCTGGCTAACATCAAAGAATGAAACAATACTAATTTCATAAACTTTAATCATACTTTGACTTAGGAATAGGGTCCATTCTGTCATGGTATTAGAAACTCAAAAGACTTGGAGAAATTAAATAAAGGAAATGATTCAAAGATCCAAAGTATTGAAGCTGGAGGGTATAAACCATTAAACAGGCTACAAAGAGAAAGCAGAAATGCTAACACTGTGTGTTATAACAGGTGGTACAGTTCAGTACCGTAAGGAGCAGGACAGAGACTGCAGTTGTTCTTTTTTTTTATACAAGGAACATCTTTATTAAATTATCACGCATGACATAGGCAAACAATACCAATGTAATTTGAGACTGGAGTTGTTCTGTCAGGAGGACGAGATGTTTATTTGTACAATGTGTGTTCCCACACATTCCAGGCACAGTTTTGTGTTCCTGCATGAGGCAATCAACAAACAGAAGGACAAACTGAAAATTGCTTTAACATCTCTAGAGTTCATAGTAAAACATTTTAAACATTTGCAAATCAAAAAGAAAAGGAAATTGCAGGCATTCAGGAAGCTGTTTTTTACTTTGGAACAATGCATTTCACAGGAATTTGCAAAACTGCATCAATTTCTGAAAGACAAGGAGCAAGAACTCATCCAGCAATTTAAGAATGACTCATCAACCATTCTGAAAGACAGGGAAGATAATCCTGAATGCACTGAATGTGATGTTACTATATATCCTCCCATGTGGTAGTGTCCAGTGCTAACTTTGACCTCAAGAATAAAGAGACAGAAGTTCTAAAAGACAAGAAAGACACACATGTACACATTCAATCTGATATTGTGCCCACTAACAAGACATTGTCTAATAATCATTTGGAGATCAGACAACATAAAGCTGTTGGTTTGATTATGGTACTAGAAACCTTTGAGGATGTTTATTTTACTTTTACTGAAGAGGAATGGAAGATGTTAAGCAAGCAAGACAAGGAGCTTCACAGAAAAGTGATGGTACAGAATTATGAAGCCTTGGTTTCAAGAGGATTCAAAAGCGTTCAAGAAAAATTATTACTCCTAGTAAACAATGGCAATTATGTGGTAGAACATGACACAAAGAGGAAAACTGGCACAGAATGAGAAGTAGAATCCTGATGCTAGCTTCCACTGTACCAGAAACACAGAATGCACTGTGAGTTACAGACAGCAGCTGTCACATGGAACACCCCGTTACTTTACCCAGCAGATAACTTGCAGCGATGTGCTCAGCCTATGAAAGGCAGTAAGAAGACTGATCTCGATCCTGTACCATCACTTCAGTCAGTACACAACAGCAAGAGAGTCTATAGCAGTATGCACAGTCTGTGAAGGGCTGTAAGAAGTCTGATCTCAATCCTGTACCATTGCTTCAGTCAGTACACAACAGATCCCTGAATGTGGAGATGGAACACCCATGTTACCTCACCCTATAGACAGCTTATAGCAGTATGCACAGTCTGTGAAGGGCTGTATTTAGTGGTATCTCACTCATATGCCACAGCCTGTCTCAGGATGTGACTACAGCAAGAGTCCTGACTGTGATGCAGGTCGGGGAGAGCACACTGAGAAGAAACTATATAAATGTACAGAATGCAGTAAGGGCTTCACAAGGCTGTGGAGTCTTCAATGGCATTATGCAATTCACAAAAGTGCCCTCAGTTTGGAAGAAAATGAGCCAAGTGAAGAGTTGCTTGATTTAATAGACAGACAGAAATATCAAGATCAGTGAAAGAAATAAGACTGCAGAAGATTAGTAAAACCCCAAAAGTCAGGAGCCTGATAAAACAAATGAACACAGTAATTAGGACTGTTCCTAGAGATCCATGAAATATAATAGAAGTAAACAGGATATATTACTGTGCAGTTAAATTAATAACTGATAAAGTTCTACCACAAGAACACAGGGTAGTGAGGGAAAGGAAGTGGAGAAATTGAATACCATCATGGAAATATTGAATAGGGAAAACTATAAAGCAGTTAAGACAAGAAGTGTCTTTGTTCGAAGACTATAGAAGAGGGAACAGATCAACAAAAATACTAAGAAAGATATATGTGATAAAAGCAATGCACAGTATAAAGAATAGACCAGGATCTATCATGCACTATCGCAAATAACAAACTAAAAATTTTAGCACAGGCGGAAAAACTTAGAGGATAAAAATTTAAATATAAAGGAAAAGTACAAAATAAGCAATTTGTTGATGACCCAAAAAAGTTTTATAGAGAATTGGGAAATAAGGTAAAAGGAATTGAAAGAACACCAAAAAAAGAAGAAATAGATACCTTTTGGAGAAATATCTATGAAGATCCTGTGGAACATAACAAAGATGCTAAATGGACAGAAGAAGTTAAAGAATAAGAGGTTTATAGGTAAAGGATATGAAATGGGATGAAGTAAGAGCTAGAGAGATTGAAATAAAGTTATGAAAAGCCCCTAACTGGAAAACCCGAGGCCCAGATGCAGTACCTAACTTCTGGTTAAAAGTATTAACAACTTTTCCCGAAGATTTGGCCATGAGTAAGATCTATTTATATGCACACCCCGAACAGACACCAACCTGGTTAACAAAAGGAAAAACAATGCTCCTACTTGAGTGAACCTGCAAGCTACCCTAAAAATTATAGACCAATAACTTACCTTCCAACGACGTATAAACTATACACGGGAATTGATGCCGACAAAGTTTATAGTCATTTAGAAGAAAACTCAATTATGGCAGTAGAACAAAAGGGCAATAAAAGAAAGTCATATGGAACAAAGGATCATTTGTTGTTAAAATAAAGTTATAGTGGAGAACTGTAAAAAGGGGAAGAATCTAAGTATGGCATGGATTGACTACAAAAAAAGCATTTAATAGTATCCCACATTCATGGATAAAAGAGTGCTTAAAAATGTATAACATACATCCTACACTGATCGACTACATTGCAGTGACCATGAAACTGTGGCAGACCACTTTGCAATTAAGCCATGATAAAGGCCAAATTATTATCCCAGGGATAAATATTCAAAGGGGAGTACTCCAGGGTGACTGTTTGTTACTCCTGCTATTTTTGCCTTGCCTTCAACCCACTTACTCTACTTAACAGCTTAGGCCAGGGCTATAATTTGGGTCCTAGAAAACAACAAAATGCAAAGACTTCTCATCTTCTCTTTGTCGGTGATTTAAAACCATATAGTTCATCAGATGAGGAACTGAAAGCACAACTGCAAGCTGTCAAAACTTTTTCAGATGATATAAGAATGTCATTTGGTCTTGATAAATGTGCAAAAGCAAGCTTCAAAGAAGGAAAATGCAACACCAGGAAAACATCACTTTGGCACAAGAATGTGACATAAAAGAACTTGAGCAAGAAGAAGTGTATAGATATTTGGGAATTGATGAAGTATCAACAATAAAACACGAACAAATGTGAATAAAACTTAGTAAGGAATACTTCAGAGGACTTAAATTAATTCTGAAGACAGCACTGACATTTAGGAATAAAATCCAGGTTATAAACCAATTTGCTCTTCCTGTCCTAACTTACAGTTTTGGAGTTATTGACTGGCCCTGAAATGTGTTGGATAGATTAGACAGGAAAACAAGAAGGATGCTTTATGCTCACCAAATGATTTCGAAAAATCAGTGCATACCAAGATTATATGTTCAACGTTCTGAAGGAGGGATGGGCCTCCTTGAAATTGATTACATGTATAGATCTGCAATTGTGGGACTCCACACATATCTGCTGACCTAACAAGACCCAAATGTAGTGAAAGTTTTGAAACATGACGAGAATAAATCTAGGATGACTTCTCTGCTTACTCTAGCAGAAGCATATCGGCATCAAATAGGAATGGAAATCAAACCAGAAGTAGATAAAAATCACGCAGCAACTGAATGTGCCAAAAACAAAAGAAAGAATATAAGGTGAAGGTCCAAATGAGAAGGCAAGAAATGTGGAAAAAGCCTAAAAATAGTTGCAAGTATAGAAAACTTCTGGAAGAACCTCATGTTGATCAGGAATGAACACAGGAATGGCCGAGGAGAGGCAAATTCAAATCAAGAGATGAAAGGTTAATATTGGCAGCCCAAGACAGTGAGCTGCATGCATGTTGGTTTACAAAGTCCATTGAACATGTGGTAGAAACAGATAAATATAGGTTTTGTAAAACCGAATTGGAAAGAGTCGCACACCTCTTTGCTGGTTGTGACTTACTAATGGCAGAAGGACTGTATACTGAAAGGCATAATAACGTGGCAAGACTGTTGCACTGGGGATTGTGTAAACATTATATTGAAGTGGCTGAAAAATACTGGAAACATGAGCCACAAAGCATCATAGAAAATGAAGAAGTCTATATCACATGGGATCACCCATTACCAACAGTTCAAAAGATGGATGCTAGAAAACCAGATATAGTGGTCCAACAAAAGAAGACAAAAGTAGCATTGCTCATTGAAATCACCACATCCAGTGACTATAGTGTTTTGCATACAGACAGACACAAAGTCATAAAATATCAGGACTTGCAGGCAGAAATTAGAGCAATGTGGAAGAAAGCTAGCCAGACAGTTTCAATGGTAATAGGAGCAGCAGGTCTTATAAAAAAAGAGTCTACAATCATATTTAAATATTCTACCAATCCATGTAACTCTGTACGAATTGCAGAAGGAGTCATTATTGGGCACATTGCAGGTGCTGCAAAGAGCACTACTGTCTGACATCAAAGAGCAAAACAATACTAATTTCATAAACTTTAATCATACTTTGACTTAGGAATGGGGTCCATTCCCATCATGGTATTAGAAACCCAAAAGATTTGAAGAATTTAAAAAGTATGAAGCCATATAAATGTGCTGAATGCAGTAAGAGCTTCAAACATTTCAATAGTCTTCAGCACTATTATGCTATTCAAACAAGTGCCTTCCATAGGAAACCTTTTGCTATTCAAACAGGTGTCTTCCACAGGAAACCAATAAAAAAGTTTAGCTGGAGTTCATAGCAAGGGAAGGAACAAGAAACTGTGGCAACTCTAACAAAGTCAATGTTGTGGAGTGATAGGCCAGTGAGTTTCCATATGAAAGAGCAATGGATGACACAGGATGAAACTGAAAAGAACGTGGCACAGGAAGTTGCTCTGGAACTTTCTATAGAATGCCCACAGGAAATGCAGAATGAGGAATGTGCTCTCAGTTTAGAAGGAAAATGATCTAAAGAGAAGACTTGCTTGATTTAATAGAGATGGACAGACGTATTAAGATCAGTGAAAGAAATGGACTCCAGAAAGTCAATAAAACCCAAAAAGTTAGAAGTTTGATAAAACAAATGAACACATGAATTAGAACTGTTCATAGAGATTCATGTGATATAACAGAAGTAAACAAGATACATTACTGTGCAGCTAAATTAATAACAGATAAAGTCTTGCCACAAAAACACAGAGCAGTAAGGGAAAGGAAGAGGAGAAATCAAATGCCATCGTGGAAGTATCGAATAGAGAAAACTATAATGCAATTAACACAAGAGGTTTCACTGTTAGAATACTATAGAAAAGAGAACAGATCAACAAAAATACTTAGAAAGATAAAAGCAATGCGCAGTATCAGAAAAGATAAGGGTCTATCGTGCACTATCACAAATAATAAACTAAAAATATCAGCACAGGCAGAAAAACACAGGATATGCAGATAAATATAAAAGAAAAGTACAAAATAAGTAATTTATTGATGTCCAAAAATGTTTCATAGAGAATGGGGAACTAGGCAAAAGGAACTGAAACAGCTCCAAAAAAAAAACGAAGAAATAGATACATTTTGAAGAAATATCTATGAAGATCCTGTGAAACATAACAAAAATGCTAAATGGATAGAAGAAGTAAAAGAAAGAATAAGAAGTTCAAATGTACAGGATCTGAAACAGGATGAGGTAACAGCCACAGAGACTGAAACTAAGTTTTGAAAAGCTCCTAACTGGAAAGCCCCAGGCCCAGATGCAGTACCTAACTTTTGGCTGAAAGCATTAACAGCTTTACATGAAGATTTAGCCATGAATAACAGCTATTTGCATACGCACCCAGAACAGACACCAACCTGGTTAACAACAGGAACAATAATGCTCCTACTTAAGAGCGAACGTGAGAGCTATCTTAAAAGCTATAAACCAATAACTTGCCTTCCGATGTATAAACTATACACTGGAACTTATGCTGACAGAGTTTATAGTCATTTAGAAGAAAATTCAATCATGGTAAGAGAACAAAAGTGTAACAAAAGAAAGTTTTATGGAAAAAAAAGGATCATTTGTTGTTAAATAAAGTCATAATGGAGAACTGCAAAAAGGGGAAGATTCTAAGTATGGCATGGATAGGCTACAAAAAAAGCATGTAACAGTATCCCACATTCATGGATAAAAGAGTGATTCAAAATTATATAAAGAATGTTTATTTTTTTCCCCGATTGTTAAAAAAATAAAACTGTCGACTAATTATGACTTGGGGTTCCAGTTCATTTTGTGTTGTTGTTGATCCCTTCAGTCTGAGACCCCACTGACAGGTAAGCAGCCTAAGGCCTCCTAATTAATCTTATTAGAGCCATCTAACTTTTTATTGCTTCAGTGGGACCCCTGAACCAATCCTACTTGGACCCATTTGACTTTATAAATCTGGTTAAGTTTCCTGGGTTCAGTTCCTTCTGTTAAGGTTCTGACTTTGCTAACCCTGCTAGATTTTCCAGCTCTCTTATCATCATCATTATCATCATCATCCTCATAAACCCCCTTTTTCCCCATTTTCTAGATGGGGTCGGGGTGTTGTGTCATCTGTTGCCACTGTCCTACCTTCCTCAACATTCATGCATGACTGTTGCAGGTCTTCTCTCACACGATCCATCCACTTCTTTGCTGGATGCCCTTGTTTCCTCTTACCTTCTTCCTGACTGTCCCAAATCTTCGTCATCAGATTGTCTTCTGCTTTTCTGTTTTTTTCTGCACAGGTGCTCAAACCATCGTAATCTGTTCTTTTTGGACCTTGTCTGCAATTGGAGCTACTTTGGCTTCTGCTCTGATGGCATTTCTTTGTTTGTCCCATGTATGCATGGAACCACCCATCTCAGGCACCTCTAGCTCCCTTAACTGGCTGTCTCAGGATGTGACTACAGCAAGAGTCCTGACTGTGATGCAGGTCGGGGAGAGCACACTGAGAAGAAACTACATGCTCCACCTCAAAAAATCCAAATCCATCAGGACCACGAGAGCTAAAGACTTAAACCTCGGCACAAGTATGAATAGGACATGCTGGAGGGATAGATTCATAACCCAGAGGCTTCCCATGCTTTGGAACAGGATCCCAGTTCATATTAGGCAGAGCCCCTCACTGACTCTCTTCAAGAGAAATCTTGATGAGTGGATGGGAGATCGTAGGTTTACCCCAGGGGTCACATCTGTGTCACTGCTAGACAGGGGCACAGTAAACTAATTCTATTATATAAGGGGACCTTCACTGTGTCACTACTAGACAGAGGCACAGTATTCTAGATTTATTCTGTACATTTTTGTACCATTTCATGGGGTGGCAAAAGCCACATCACTATGGCTAGGCTTACAAATGCCCCAGGGCAGATAGCCTAGTACTATACTATAAAACTATGAAACTATGAAAAAAGTCTCCCAATTAGAATGTACTGATTTAAAAAAAACATGGTTCTCAATTTATGGTCCGTTATAAAAGGTATCATTCTTATAAGCAGTCTCATGTAAACACAAAACCTCACTAAAAGAATCACAGGCCTAAAGCAGATGCCCTACGCTGACTGCCTTAAAAAACTCCAGCTATACTCTGTCGCATATCGTCTACTCAGAGGCGATCTCTGCTTAACATACAAGGCCATGTCAAACCCCAGTACTAGGCTATCTGCCCTGGGGCATTTGTAAGCCTGCAAACTGGGAGCCATTACTGAATCCCCAAATGATGTGGATACTCTACAAAAGGGCCTTACAGAAACAGATGCTTGGTGCCAGAGCCATGGGCTCAAGCTCAATGCCAAGAAATGTATTGTTATCCCCTTTGGGAAAAAACATGTATCCATGAATTACCATATAGGTGGCAGTACACTAAACACAGAAAGTGTGATAAGAGACTTAGGGACACAGGTGGACAGTGGTCTCATCTTTGATAACCACATCGCCACAACAGTCAGGAAATCCTTCTATGTGGCACACCTCATCACGAAGGGCTTTTCATCCAGAAAAAAGGAGGTCATTGTCCCACTGTACTCATCCCTCATTAGACCCATTATAGAATACAACGCCCCATTTGGTATGTACCTCTCAAGACATCTGCAACAACTGGAAAGGCCTCAGAAATACCTCACTAAAAGAATCACAGGCCTAAAGCAGATGCCCTACGCTGACCGCCTTAAAAAACTCCAGCTATACTCTGTCGCATATCGTCTACTCAGAGGCGATCTCTGCTTAACATACAAGGCCATGTCAAACCCAGAGCTGTTGGACATGCTACACTTAAAGAAATCCCAATCCCTCAGAGCCACATGCTCCAGGGATCTAAACCTTGTCATCACAATAAACAAAACATGCTGGAGGGATAGGTTCCTGACCCAGAGACTCCCCAGACTCTGGAATGGATTGCCCATACATGTCAAGCAGAGTGCCTCTTTGGACCTCTTCAAGAGGAACCTTGATGATTGGATGGGAGAAAGGAAATTCACCCCAGGGATCACGTCAGTCGCCCTGCTAGACAGGGGTCCAGGAAAGTAAATAATGTGGGAAGAAATAACCAGGGAATTGTTATGGCTAGGCTTGTATAGGCCCTAGGGCTGATAGCCTAGTACCAACCTATGAACAAGGTTAAAACTAACACAATAAAAAATATAAAACCTAATTGCACTTAGGCAAGCATGATTTGGAACTGGCTTTCATTATAACAGTTAAAAAGTGCATCCTTAAATTTAAAAAAAAACAGTGATTTTCAGTAATGTTTTCTCTCTGACTGTGTTTCTGCAAAATACTTCTCATACTTTTCAAAAGAGGATGCTGTTAGAAAGCTCTGCTGCATTTTTTGGAATTCCAGCTTGAATCTCAGACTCAATACCACAATGATCCTGCCCACGGAGAATTTTGAAGTAGCCATTATCACCCCAGTCTGTATTCCATGAGTTAGCAGCCAGCTAGTAAGGAGTGTTGTTTTCTATGCCCCAGCCCATGATCTTAATAGCATGACCCCCCCCCCACCTGACTGATTCTCCAGTGTGATGCTGGTACACACCTTATTTATACAGCAGGAAGTCCTCATACACAGTGAAGGCCCCCTCCAAGGGTCCACTCTTATAAATTTCTTCCATTATGCTTTCAGGACAGGAAGGGACAGTATAGGCAGATCCACCGTAAATCTTGTCCTTTTCATATGAAGGAGTATAACCAGCATCACACTTTTTCACACAGGGTGATGTGTCACCTTCTTATCCAGAACATGGTGGCCGTGAGCCATTCACGTGATGTCCACAGGAAGGAATAGTATATGGCTTGCAACCTATGCCAGAACCATACAACCCCCCCAACACCAAGCCACTTTCAGTCCAGTACTGTCACGCTCCTGATGGACAGCCACCATTGCATCCCATTCCACACTCAGAGCCACAGCATGAAAGGAGATCTTCAGCAGATACATCCACATTTTGCTTTCCTGCAGAGTGGATGCAGACATGGTCAGACATGGACTCTACAGCATCAAATGCCCAACATGAGCAACAAGATCCCTGATCCCAGATCTCTCGGATTGTTGGACAATTGGGCCACTGAGTTTGTGAATTAAAGTTATCAGGAAGCTTCACTTTTCCAGAATATAAAGTCTTTAAAGGCAATTTTGGACCATGCAGAATTGTACCACACAGACGCTTCAAATAACTCTGATCCACATTGTAAAAGTTTTGTCCAGCCTTCCATGTATCATTTAATTTGTTAATGTGGTTGATTATATCCAGTGACCAGGTGGAGGAAGATGTCAAACTGAGTTGGCAAAACCCAGGAGGAGACAAACTGTAACTAATGCAGGCCACATGATGGATTCTGGCACAACTTAAATGCAAAACGAAAACTGCAGCTGATTGTCATGACCTTGTCTGAATTCCTCCCAAGCCTGTCTACCGCACCACAACTACCTTGACGGCTGTTAACATCACCAGTATATACAGGACTAGCTTATTTGCTGATGTCATCCATCACTGGTATATACAGGACTGGCTTGTTTGTTGATGTCATCCATTACCAGTATATATAGGACTGGCTTGTTGGCTGATGTCATCCATCACCGGTATATACAGGACTGGCTTATTTGCTGATGTCATCCATCACTGGTATATACAGGACTGGCTTGCTTGTTGATGTCATCCATCACCAGTATATATAGGACTGGCTTGTTGGCTGATGTCATCCATCACCGGTATATACAGGACTGGCTTGATTGCTGATGTCATCCATCACCGGTATATACAGAACTGGCTTGTTTGCTGATGTCATCCATCACCGATATATACAGGATTGGGTGCAAAGCTGAGGACTCATGCACATCCACTCCCACTAGGAATCCCTCTGTGAGGCCGAACACTGTTTATACATTTGTCATTGGGTCCTTGTAAACAACCTGTATGAATTCTACCACTGTTTCTAGAACCTGAACCATCATAGGGCTTTACAAATCAGCTTTGTTGGAACATTCGTAAATGCTTTCTTCAAGTCTACAAATGCCCTGTTGGACTCTCCAGCTTCTTCTCCACTATCTCCTGTCTTACTTCCCAGCACTCTGCATGTTCAGTTATCAGTGATTTTTCTCCAACGCTTTCATGCAGTGGGACAGTATTTAGTAACTCTGTACTGTCTACAGGTGGGAATATCTCCTTTGATCTTGTACAGTGGCATGAAAATTTCTTATTCTTCAGATGTCTGGGGTTTGCTTTTCTCTCCATATAAACTAGTAAATTAAAACGCAAAACACAAACTTGAAAAAACACAAAACAAGTGATACTAGTAACAAATCACGCTAGCCTCTACGAAAATAAAAATATTTATTCCGTTCTGTTAGCGCTTTCGTGCATTAACAGATAAATGCACTTCTTCAGACAACATCTTTAAAAAAGACCAGAACATATATAGCAAACCAATTTGTTCACACACCCAACAGCTTATTACCAATTAAACATTTAAAACAGTTAGTACCCTACCAACTTAAAGAGATATGTATCCAATACTTATTTTTACATAAAAAATCCACCATCTAAAAACAAATATATGCCAAATTATAAATGCAATTCCATCATGTTTTATAAATAAAAAAACAATATTTTATATATTATGATGAACCAACATCCTAAATATTTCCTGAAGCCCATTTTTATGGGACACTTAAATATGTATTATATATTACCACTTTTTTAACATTTAACACTGCCAAATCTATCGTTGTAGAGCCTTTAATTTAAGAAGGCATTTAATTGAGCAATGTTCATTTATACCTGGATATGCATATGCCTCAGTTTTAAATTGCCACAGCAATTCCTGCTCCTCAAGCCTCAAATGCCAAGGTCCACCTGTAGGGTTTTTATGGACCTTATTTACTACATTAAATAAAAAACTGTGGTTAGGAAACTCATTAATGTGTTTTGCCAAGGCATTTGTAGGCATATTCTTAGATATAGCATATGTGTGTTCATATATGCGTTGTTTTAACTGGCGCTCAGTTTTCCCCAAGTAAAAAGCTGAACATAATTTACAGGAAGCCAAATAAACAACACCAGAGCTTTCACAGTTGTATTTATCATTACAATAATATTTTTATTTTTGATCTCAAAAAAGGAACCAGTTTTTATATATTTGCAATAATTGCATCTTCCGCACTTAAACATTCCCTTATTTGGTTTGTAACTAATATTAGTTAATTCTAATAACATTTTAAGGGAAGGTGCTTTTTTGTATACTACAACTGGTTTGTGACCAAGTGTAGAAATAGTACTTAAGTCATTAGACACCAATTTCCAATTATTATTTAATATCTTCCTAATTTGGGGGGCTAAATCATTAAATTGAGTCAGGAAACTAACATTATAGTTGGTTTTAAGTTGATTATTAATTTCTGTTCCCTCACTAGTTATATTTATTTCACATACTATATTATTCGTATTTGTTGAACCTGATGTTAAAATAGGATTCATAAGCCCTTTATTTCTTTTAATACTAACCTCATTAATAATGGAATGAATAAGTTCCTTTGGGTATCCTTTATTACTAAACATTAGAAATAATTTATTACATTCTTCCACAAAGAGGTCATCTGTACTACACATTCGAGAAGCGCGGACTATTTGGCCCTTTATTACACCTTTCTTCTGAAAAAAGGGTGAAAGCTACTAAAGTGCAAAAATGAATTACTATAAAATGGCTTCCTGTAAATATTAGAAACAAATCTATTGCCAATTACATCTTTGGAAATAAGAATGTCTAAATAATTAATACTAGACTCTGCGTAGTGGTGTGTAAACTTCAAAAAAGAAGAAAATGTACACATCTCATTTATTAATTCGTCTGCTTCTTCTTTTGTACCTTTGATGACCATGAGAATATCATCTTGGTAGCGGGTATACCAAACTACCATTTTTTTGTATAAATTATGTTTAAACAGAAAATTACACTCCCAATACGCCATTACACTGTTAGCAAAGCTCCCACCACATGGGGAGCCCATTGCTATTCCATTTTTCTGCAAAAAGATCTGTTTCTTAAACATAAAAAAATTGTTGTTCAAAACAATCTCCAGTAGGCTAATTATGAGATCTATGTTACTGCCTATTAAATGTTTAGCTAGTAGAAACTCTCTTACCCATTCCACACCTAGATCTTGCGGGATTGCAGTATATAAGTCTTTAACATCTGCAGTTAAAAACTTTAAATCCGGTTGGAAGGTAATGTCATTCAAAGATTTTAATACGTGCCAAGAATCACGGCATATTTGTTGTTCTGTTGCCAGTACCTCTTTTAATTTATTGTCCACCCATTTAGCGCATGCATACGTAATTGAGTGTCGGCCATCTATAATAGGTCTAAAAGGTGGGTTGTTCATATTTTTATGCAATTTCGGTATTCCGAAAATTACTGGGACTAATGGAGATAGTATAGTAAAATAATGGTACATTTCTAAAGTAATACTACCTTCTATGAACATATCACTTAAAGTGTCTTTAATTTTCTTGTAAGCTTGATTTAATTCATTAATAGACACTTTTAAGTAATCCACTGAGCTTAACATCTGACCCATCCTATGTTCATATTCATCATTATTCATTAAAATTGCCCCCCCACCTTTATCGGGCTTCATAACACGTATATTCTGTGACCTAAGCAACATTATGAAGTCCTTATCCTGAGGGATATGACCATTGTAAGACATTTTGTTTGAATATTCATTGAATAATGCCCTAATATGAAACTCAGAGATCTTTTCAAAAAGGGCTACATTAGCATCTAATGGGGGATTGTATAAACTGGAAACATGTTCAATACTTTGAACATTAGCACAATTCTTAAACATTAATTGGAAATTTAATTTCCGTGTGTACAACCTCAAATCACATAAAACACGGGCTATATCTGCTGTTGGCATTGGTACAAAATTAAACCCTTGGCCTAGGAAGTCAATAAGTTCTTGATTTACTTCAACAGAAGAAAAATTGAAGACATTAAAGTCTCCATGTATACTGGAGAAAATTTTAACAGTACCAGTATTTTCATGTTCGTTTACTTCCTGCGTTTGTTGTACTTCCGTTTCGGTTGTCCACGTTTGTTCCAGTTCGAATTCTTCTTGGTGGCACTGGCATAGGATCCGTGAAAACCCTGGCGCTGTTCTACTACTTGATCCTGCACATTATTCACTCTATTGTCAGCCTGCTGGTTACGATTAAAAATCCGTTCACTACGTCGAACTTCATTTACTTGGGGAGATAGCAAGTTCTCGTGCTGCAAATTGAACATTTCCTGAGACTCAGTGATTACACTATTGTTGTTTGAAGCCACACCTTGCAAGTTGCGATTAATTGGTGGATCCGGATAAGCCGTGCCTTGTGCATACGCGGCTTTATCCCTATTGATTTTATGTTTTTTGGTACCCATGATTTTTTCTAATAAATTTTCTATGCTTGCAAATATTCTCGTATAATCATAGTTGTAACGTGAAAAGTCAGGGTGGCTACGAATGTCTTTTTCTAAGGCATCCAATTGTAATCTCAAGTCATTAATTTGAGTAGTGTATTCTGCAATAAGCAACTCAAGGAACTCTAAACCTTGCTTATTAAATAACTGGAGCAGTTTACGATGCATATCAGAGTTTTTTAATACACCCGAAGGGTATTTCCACTGGCGTAGACCTTTCGGGACTATCTGGAGCTTAATACATTCTTGGAAATACAAGATTTCAACCTGTAGTTTTTTATATTTTAACAGGTTTACGTCAAATGATTTCAATTTGTCCATAATAGTATTAGTTCTTACTTGGTTGTCTTCCCGTACTGAATCTTCTTGATTAAAGCAGTTGGAAAAAATGTTAACGGGCGTATTTAGAAAATCATTAAGTCCAGGTACCAAAATCCCATCATTATTTTGATTGTTATTTAAAGCATTACTTGTGGAAGCACCTCTCAAAGATGTATTGGGTGGAATATTGTTGGAAATATTTACGTTTCCATTACCATTTACATTAACTTGACCTTGTTGCTTCGTGGAACTGGCAGAGCATTCACCGAGAGAACGATGTATCACTCCTGTGCGTGGTCACACAGCACTACTATTCTCATCGGTTCCTTGACCCAATACTTGCTTTGCCAAATTATCGACTCTTTGAGTTAGCTGCTGTATTAGGGCTGTTAGGTTACCAATAGCGTCCACTTCACGACGAGTAGCCCCCGGTGAAACAGATGAACCAGTAGAACCGGGGCTAGTGGAAAAGAGAGACTGCGATTGTTGAGTATCACCAGATTCAGCCATCAAAACTAGTAAATTAAAACGCAAAACACAAACTTGAAAAAACACAAAACAAGTGATACTAGTAACAAATCACGCTAGCGTCTACGAAAATAAAAAGATTTATTCCGTTCTGTTAGCGCTTTCGTGCATTAACAGATAAATGCACTTCTTCAGACAACATCTTTAAAAAAGACCAGAACATATATAGCAAACCAATTTGTTCACACACCCAACAGCTTATTACCAATTAAACATTTAAAACAGTTAGTACCCTACCAACTTAAAGAGATATGTATCCAATACTTATTTTTACATAAAAAATCCACCATCTAAAAACAAATATATGCCAAATTATAAATGCAATTCCATCATGTTTTATAAATAAAAAAAATATATTTTATATATTATGATGAACCAACATCCTAAATATTTCCTGAAGCCCATTTTTATGGGACACTTAAATATGTATTATATATTACCACTTTTTTAACATTTAACACTGCCAAATCTATCATTGTAGAGCCTTTAATTTAAGAAGGCATTTAATTGAGCAATGTTCATTTATACCTGGATATGCATATGCCTCAGTTTTAAATTGCCACAGCAATTCCTGCTCCTCAAGCCTCAAATGCCAAGGTCCACCTGTAGGGTTTTTATGGACCTTATTTACTACATTAAATAAAAAACTGTGGTTAGGAAACTCATTAATGTGTTTTGCCAAGGCATTTGTAGGCATATTCTTAGATATAGCATATGCGTGTTCATATATGCGTTGTTTTAACTGGCGCTCAGTTTTCCCCAAGTAAAAAGCTGAACATAATTTACAGGAAGCCAAATAAACAACACCAGAGCTTTCACAGTTGTATTTATCATTACAATAATATTTTTTATTTTGATCTCAAAAAAGGAACCAGTTTTTATATATTTGCAATAATTGCATCTTCCGCACTTAAACATTCCCTTATTTGGTTTGTAACTAATATTAGTTAATTCTAATAACATTTTAAGGGAAGGTGCTTTTTTGTATACTACAACTGGTTTGTGACCAAGTGTAGAAATAGTACTTAAGTCATTAGACACCAATTTCCAATTATTATTTAATATCTTCCTAATTTGGGGGGCTAAATCATTAAATTGAGTCAGGAAACTAACATTATAGTTGGTTTTAAGTTGATTATTAATTTCTGTTCCCTCACTAGTTATATTTATTTCACATACTATATTATTCGTATTTGTTGAACCTGATGTTAAAATAGGATTCATAAGCCCTTTATTTCTTTTAATACTAACCTCATTAATAATGGAATGAATAAGTTCCTTTGGGTATCCTCTATTACTAAACATTAGAAATAATTTATTACATTCTTCCACAAAGAGGTCATCTGTACTACACATTCGAGAAGCGCGGACTATTTGGCCCTTTATTACACCTTTCTTTTGAAAAAAAGGGTGAAAGCTACTAAAGTGCAAAAATGAATTACTATAAAATGGCTTCCTGTAAATATTAGAAACAAATCTATTGCCAATTACATCTTTGGAAATAAGAATGTCTAAATAATTAATACTAGACTCTGTGTAGTGGTGTGTAAACTTCAAAAAAGAAGAAAATGTACACATCTCATTTATTAATTCGTCTGCTTCTTCTTTTGTACCTTTGATGACCATGAGAATATCATCTTGGTAGCGGGTATACCAAACTACCATTTTTTTGTATAAATTATGTTTAAACAGAAAATTACACTCCCAATACGCCATTAAACTGTTAGCAAAGCTCCCACCACATGGGGAGCCCATTGCTATTCCATTTTTCTGCAAAAAGATCTGTTTCTTAAACATAAAAAAATTGTTGTTCAAAACAATCTCCAGTAGGCTAATTATGAGATCTATGTTACTGCTTATTAAATGTTTAGCTAGTAGAAAATCTCTTACCCATTCCACACCTAGATCTTGCGGGATTGCAGTATATAAGTCTTTAACATCTGCAGTTAAAAACTTTAAATCCGGTTGGAAGGTAATGTCATTCAAAGATTTTAATACGTGCCAAGAATCACAGCATATTTGTTGTTCTGTTGCCAGTACCTCTTTTAATTTATTGTCCACCCATTTAGCGCATGCATACGTAATTGAGTGTCTGCCATCTATGATAGGTCTAAAAGGTGGGTTGTTCATATTTTTATGCAATTTCGGTATTCCGAAAATTACTGGGACTAATGGAGATAGTATAGTAAAATAATGGTACATTTCTAAAGTAATACTACCTTCTATGAACATATCACTTAAAGTGTCTTTAATTTTCTTGTAAGCTTGATTTCATTCATTAATAGACACTTTTAAGTAATCCACTGAGCTTAACATCTGACCCATCCTATGTTCATATTCATCATTATTCATTAAAATTGCCCCCCCACCTTTATCGGGCTTCATAACGCGTATATTCTGTGACCTAAGCAACATTATGAAGTCCTTATCCTGAGGGATATGACCATTGTAAGACATTTTGTTTGAATATTCATTGAATAATGCCCTAATATGAAACTCAGAGATCTTTTCAAAAAGGGCTACATTAGCATCTAATGGGGGATTGTATAAACTGGAAACATGTTCAATACTTTGAACATTAGCACAATTCTTAAACATTAATTGGAAATTTAATTTCTGTGTGTACAACCTCAAATCACATAAAACATGGGCTATATCTGCTGTTGGCATTGGTACAAAATTAAACCCTTGGGCTAGGAAGTCAATAAGTTCTTGATTTACTTCAACAGAAGAAAAATTGAAGACATTAAAGTCTCCATGTATACTGGAGAAAATTTTAACAGTACCAGTATTTTCATGTTCGTTTACTTCCTGCGTTTGTTGTACTTCCGTTTCGGTTGTCCACGTTTGTTCCAGTTCGAATTCTTCTTGGTGGCACTGGCATAGGATCCGTGAAAACCCTGGCGCTGTTCTACTACTTGATCCTGCACATTATTCACTCTATTGTCAGCCTGCTGGTTACGATTAAAAATCCGTTCACTACGTCGAACTTCATTTACTTGGGGAGATAGCAAGTTCTCGTGCTGCAAATTGAACATTTCCTGAGACTCAGTGATTACACTATTGTTGTTTGAAGCCACACCTTGCAAGTTGCGATTAATTGGTGGATCCGGATAAGCCGTGCCTTGTGCATACGCGGCTTTATCCCTATTGATTTTATGTTTTTTGGTACCCATGATTTTTTCTAATAAATTTTCTATGCTTGCAAATATTCTCGTATAATCATAGTTGTAACGTGAAAAGTCAGGGTGGCTACGAATGTCTTTTTCTAAGGCATCCAATTGTAATCTCAAGTCATTAATTTGAGTAGTGTATTCTGCAATAAGCAACTCAAGGAACTCTAAACCTTGCTTATTAAATAACTGGAGCAGTTTACGATGCATATCAGAGTTTTTTAATACACCCGAAGGGTATTTCCACTGGCGTAGACCTTTCGGGACTATCTGGAGCTTAATACATTCTTGGAAATACAAGATTTCAACCTGTAGTTTTTTATATTTTAACAGGTTTACGTCAAATGATTTCAATTTGTCCATAATAGTATTAGTTCTTACTTGGTTGTCTTCCTGTGCTGAATCTTCTTGATTAAAGCAGTTGGAAAAAATGTTAACGGGCGTATTTAGAAAATCATTAAGTCCAGGTACCAAAATCCCATCATTATTTTGATTGTTATTTAAAGCATTACTTGTGGAAGCACCTCTCAAAGATGTATTGGGTGGAATATTGTTGGAAATATTTACGTTTCCGTTACCATTTACATTAACTTGACCTTGTTGCTTCGTGGAACTGGCAGAGCATTCACCGAGAGAACGATGTATCACTCCTGTGCGTGGTCGCACAGCACTACTAT
Source organism: Protopterus annectens (assembly GCF_019279795.1). Taxonomy (NCBI): domain Eukaryota; kingdom Metazoa; phylum Chordata; order Ceratodontiformes; family Protopteridae; genus Protopterus; species Protopterus annectens. The sequence goes on from NC_056735.1 coordinate 166,165,181, forward strand.
TCTCTTCGGTTCCTTGACCCAATACTTGCTTTGCCAAATTATCGACTCTTTGAGTTAGCTGCTGTATTAGGGCTGTTAGGTTACCAATAGCGTCCACTTCACGACGAGTAGCCCCCGGTGAAACAGATGAACCAATAGAGCCGGGGCTAGTGAAAAAGAGAGACTGCGATTGTTGAGTATCACCAGATTCAGCCATCAAAACTAGTAAATTAAAACGCAAAACACAAACTTGAAAAAACACAAAACAAGTGATACTAGTAACAAATCACACTAGCCTCTACGAAAATAAAAAGATTTATTCCGTTCTGTTAGCGCTTTCGTGCATTAACAGATAAATGCACTTCTTCAGACAACATCTTTAAAAAAGACCAGAACATATATAGCAAACCAATTTGTTCACACACCCAACAGCTTATTACCAATTAAACATTTAAAACAGTTAGTACCCTACCAACTTAAAGAGATATGTATCCAATACTTATTTTTACATAAAAAATCCACCATCTAAAAACAAATATATGCCAAATTATAAATGCAATTCCATCATGTTTTATAAATAAAAAAACAATATTTTATATATTATGATGAACCAACATCCTAAATATTTCCTGAAGCCCATTTTTATGGGACACTTAAATATGTATTATATATTACCACTTTTTTAACATTTAACACTGCCAAATCTATCGTTGTAGAGCCTTTAATTTAAGAAGGCATTTAATTGAGCAATGTTCATTTATACCTGGATATGCATATGCCTCAGTTTTAAATTGCCACAGCAATTCCTGCTCCTCAAGCCTCAAATGCCAAGGTCCACCTGTAGGGTTTTTATGGACCTTATTTACTACATTAAATAAAAAACTGTGGTTAGGAAACTCATTAATGTGTTTTGCCAAGGCATTTGTAGGCATATTCTTAGATATAGCATATGTGTGTTCATATATGCGTTGTTTTAACTAGCTCAGTTTTCCCCAAGTAAAAGCTGAACATAATTTACAGGAAGCCAAATAAACAACACCAGAGCTTTCACAGTTGTATTTATCATTACAATAATATTTTTATTTTTGATCTCAAAAGGAACCAGTTTTATATATTTGCAATAATTGCATCTTCCATAAACATTCCCTTATTTGGTTTGTAACTAATATTAGTTAATTCTAATAACATTTTAAGGGAAGGTGCTTTTTTGTATACTACAACTGGTTTGTGACCAAGTGTAGAAATAGTACTTAAGTCATTAGACACCAATTTCCAATTATTATTTAATATCTTCCTAATTTGGGGGGCTAAATCATTAAATTGAGTCAGGAAACTAACATTATAGTTGGTTTTAAGTTGATTATTAATTTCTGTTCCCTCACTAGTTATATTTATTTCACATACTATATTATTCGTATTTGTTGAACCTGATGTTAAAATAGGATTCATAAGCCCTTTATTTGTTTCTAATAATAATAGATTTGTTTCTAATATTTACAGGAAGCCATTTTATAGTAATTCATTTTTGCACTTTAGTAGCTTTCACCCTTTTTTTCAAAAGAAAGGTGTAATAAAGGGCCAAATAGTCCGCGCTTCTCGAATGTGTATTACAGATGACCTCTTTGTGGAAGAATGTAATAAATTATTTCTAATGTTTAGTAATAGAGGATACCCAAAGGAACTTATTCATTCCATTATTAATGAGGTTAGTATTAAAAGAAATAAAGGGCTTATGAATCCTATTTTAACATCAGGTTCAACAAATACGAATAATATAGTATGTGAAATAAATATAACTAGTGAGGGAACAGAAATTAATAATCAACTTAAAACCAACTATAATGTTAGTTTCCTGACTCAATTTAATGATTTAGCCCCCCAAATTAGGAAGATATTAAATAATAATTGGAAATTGGTGTCTAATGACTTAAGTACTATTTCTACACTTGGTCACAAACCAGTTGTAGTATACAAAAAAGCACCTTCCCTTAAAATGTTATTAGAATTAACTAATATTAGTTACAAACCAAATAAGGGAATGTTTAAGTGCGGAAGATGCAATTATTGCAAATATATAAAAACTGGTTCCTTTTTTGAGATCAAAAATAAAAAATATTATTGTAATGATAAATACAACTGTGAAAGCTCTGGTGTTGTTTATTTGGCTTCCTGTAAATTATGTTCAGCTTTTTACTTGGGGAAAACTGAGCGCCAGTTAAAACAACGCATATATGAACACACATATGCTATATCTAAGAATATGCCTACAAATGCCTTGGCAAAACACATTAATGAGTTTCCTAACCACAGTTTTTTATTTAATGTAGTAAATAAGGTCCATAAAAACCCTACAGGTGGACCTTGGCATTTGAGGCTTGAGGAGCAGGAATTGCTGTGGCAATTTAAAACTGAGGCATATGCATATCCAGGTATAAATGAACATTGCTCAATTAAATGCCTTCTTAAATTAAAGGCTCTACAACGATAGATTTGGCAGTGTTAAATGTTAAAAAAGTGGTAATATATAATACATATTTAAGTGTCCCATAAAAATGGGCTTCAGGAAATATTTAGGATGTTGGTTTATCATAATATATAAAATATTGTTTTTTTATTTATAAAACATGATGGAATTGCATTTATAATTTGGCATATATTTGTTTTAGATGGTGGATTTTTATGTAAAAATAAGTATTGGATACATATCTCTTTAAGTTGGTAGGGTACTAACTGTTTTAAATGTTTAATTGGTAATAAGCTGTTGGGTGTGTGAACAAATTGGTTTGCTATATATGTTCTGGTCTTTTTTAAAGATGTTGTCTGAAGAAGTGCATTTATCTGTTAATGCACGAAAGCGCTAACAGAACGGAATAAATCTTTTTATTTTCGTAGAGGCTAGCGTGATTTGTTACTAGTATCACTTGTTTTGTGTTTTTTCTCTCCATATTGCAAATAATACCCTCAGGAGCAATTTCTCCCCAATGCCTCCCAACATCTTGATCATATCTGCAGTGACTTCATCAGAACGTTCCACTTTCCCCGACTTCATACTCTTTTGCTGACACTACACTTCTTCTAAGGTGGCTTCTTCTTAATTTTTTTTATCATTGCAGACACATGTGGAAGTACAACCTCTGTGAGGTTTTCTTCATAAATAAGCCGCTGGAAGTGCTACTTCCATCTGCTGCTGATATCTTCTGGATTGGCGAGTAAGTTGTTTCTGGTATCTGTTATGAACAGTGCTTGCCAACTATCTTATTTATGTATCTGCCATTGCCTTGCAAACTGACAGTGCTTCGTTCTGTCATGTGTTGAGTCACCTTGCAGATGCTGGAAGAGTTTTTCTGGTGCGTTCTTCATTTACATTACTACTGCTCTCTAGTTCTCTTTCTTAATCAACCAGTATTCACTTTTTTCCTGTTCCATTGTTTCTATTTCCCACTTCTTTCCACAGTCCTTGCAATGTCTGGAAGGAAATGAGGTACAGAAGATAAGAAATTGTGGATTTATAGTAGAATGGTCTTGTCAGACAAATATGATGGACCTCTTTGACTGGGTAAACAGGTAATTCAGGTAATTAACCAGGGAAAAGCTGAATGTGCCTACTAGATGAAAATGTAACTTTATATAAAATGCAGTGCCAGCATTATGTCAAGCTTGCACCGCATATTATATAGGTAAGACGGAACTGTCACTCAAGGAACGTATCTATGAACACTGTTAAGATATTAAGAAAAATAAGAGTAACAATGCATTTGCTATGCAAATTGCTTTGAATAACACACATTGGTTTAAGTTTGTTATTTTAGAAAAGGTAAAGCAAAATGAAAGGTGTGGACCCTGGGCAATCCTTCTTGAAAAGAAAGAATTGTATTGGCAACTACATCTGAATGCAACTAGCCATCCAGATCTAAATGATCATGTCTTGATCACTAGTGTATTACGATTAAAAGCACTAGAAAGATGATGATGTGGAAATGTAATGATGTTTTCTTTGTAATGAGTGTGTACAAATTGGATAACGTTAGGATTTCACTTATATTGAATTTTATTGTTTTTGTGGCACTTAACCAACTTTTTTACTGAAACAGTGTATCGTAGTTAAAAAAAAAAAAAAAAAAAAAAAAAGTGTGTGTTTTTATAATTGTGGTACCTGATTGGAGTATCTTATAGATTTACATCATTAGGTTTTGGGGATTTAAACAGCTTTTTGTAAAAATGGATTTCATCTGATGAAGTCTTGGATGTTTTACAAGATGAAAGCGCTTATACGTTTTGAGTTATTGATTGTTTTTAACCTTGTTTGTCTTGTTTGGTTTTAACGTTATTATTAAAAAATACGGTCCATATCAGTATGACTGCCTTCAGACTTCTTTTGTTTAATTTTTGGTTTCTGATTTAACATATTATTGCAGAAAATGTTAATGAATACATTAGGCTTATGACAGGTTCTGTGGAAACAATATGGATAAAACATTAGCTGAACAACAGGACAAAGAGGGAAATCATAAATAGAGTCAACCTCAAAAAAAAAAGAATGACTACCCGTGAGGTACCACAATGGACAGTAGACAATCTATTGTAGATAGTGACTTGGGAAATTAACACTAACCCTGGCCTCACATTAAATATATTCACCAATCAAACTCCACCCGTAGGCAACTCCGAGTGGTACCATCCCACGTCTCTCACTCAAACAACAGATACAACCAAGCAAAAAGGATTTGGTGTACATTGCCTAAACACAGAGTAAAGCATGAGTAACACAACTCATAGTTTAGAATCATGGCTTAATAGCAAGCAACCTGACATTTAACTGTTAGTGTAACCTGGTTAAAAATCCCATGCCTCTCCACCTACATAAACAAATCACACTACATTTTCCAGAATAAACTAGGCATTTTTCCAGGTGGTGGGACTATGCTTTTAGTCAGAAAACCCCCCACCAACATCACCACCTCACGTAAAGTGAATAACCAAAATGGTGATACATCCCCGAAATGGACACTAGTATCAGTGACAATTGCATCTAAAACAAAGCTTCTGATTGCAGCTGTTTACATCCCATCCCCCATCCCCATGAAAAATGGTAGCAAATGCAATTATAGGCATCATATCCTACTATTTAACCAACACTAACAAAGCAGTAATACTTGAAGAATTTAATCTAAACCGATAATCAGCTATGGGTACTAAATACTTTTCTCTCCCATATCAGCCTTAGTCAACTTATTACCTTACCTGCCAGACCTAATTCAATCTCAGGTTATGATGGCCTTCGTGAATTATTAATAACCAAAACACACAACAGAACAAAACAATTATTTTTGCTCAGCACACCAAGTGGCCACCTACCTAGAGAAGCTTAACTTTCAACACCCCCTATATTGCCCCCCTACACAGAGACTAAGGCCACATCCTAATCCAGGGGGGGGGGTCCTCTGAAACCTCTGCAGAATTAGTGATCTCCAGTTTACTTCCATACTGACCCTAATACAGCCCTACAAGTGTTCAAGAATATAACAAATAAAGTGGTAAAAAAACACTTTCCCATTACAAAAAAGAGTAAAAGGTTAACACTTCCTCTAGCTAAACCACTCTCTTTACAAACGTATAAAAAGGAGAGAACATTGCTGGTCTAAATGGAAAGCATCAAAAGACACACATAATCAAAAAACAATACTTTGTAACTTCAAAACTAAAATGGCAGCTTCAGTAACATCAGAAACACAGTCTTGGTTTCCCTAACTCAGACTTCATACAAAAGAATCTAACAGCCTTATATGACCCCCACTAACACATACCATAACTGCCACCCAAACGTCAGCCCAACTACCACCCTTCAGATATATAGCAATAATAATGGCTCCCATCAAAACAATAACTCCTGCAACATCTCCCAGACTGATGTCCTTACTCCAACTGAAAACAACGACTACTTCTTCTTGGCTTCCACACTGTAGTTTCAACAAATTGATTCTAAGGCAATATGTAAAACACGTGAAAAGTTCAAAACCAAACCAAATCCTAACATCAACATTCTGCACCCAACCTTTTTATAATGACTAATAAGTCAAAAAGGAGAAAAATGCCCAATACTTATCACAACAAATCCAACAAAAAAGGCACCTGGAAGGAGAAATCATGCCAACTTGCCAGTAATAAAAATTTCACTTTATGTTTATTTAAACCAAAGCTGTGGGGGCATATATCCAGATCCTGGCCCCTCAGCTAACTCCATAAACAATATTAATTAGGTCAAAATCAGTCTAACACCCCTTAGAAAACTGAATGACCTCTTAATTTTCAACATTATCATTAGAGGCATTCTTGACAAAATTCATGAACTGCACACCACCCTATCCTTTTACTCCTCAGACAGTATACTTCTTATTGAAACTTAGCTTAAACCACACAACAACGACAATGAAATACCCCCACCAGGTTACTCCCTAATTAGAAAAGATTGCACTAACAAAAGAGGTGGTGGTGTCTCTATTCTTTTCAAGAACAACCTTACAGTCGACGTTTTTAACACAAACATCCCTGTTTTCAACAACGATGAGACCCATAAAGGTAAAGCTTCACCCTCAAAAAAAAAAACTGAACATACTAGGTTCATACATCCCTCTCAGGGGCAACATAAATACAGTAGAATCCATAACCCACTGGGCATCAGAGTCCATCCCCCATGAAACACTCCTGCTAGGTGAGTTCAACATAAACTGGACTTCAGTAAAATCACCCCACCCCACTACTCATATAAATCTACATGGCTTTACTCAGATCATCCACCCCCAACTAAGATTGACAAAGCCACCACAAAGGAATCCAGTTTAGACTGGATCCTCATTAATCACCCATCCATGACTCAACTTGCTGGCACATTACCTGATATCCTTAGTGACCACCTCCCTACATTTCTTCTAAGGCAACAAATCAACCAACAAAAAACAGCCCCATCAAACAAATACGTTACACTAAAAATGTCAGAGCAGAAGACCTAACATTAGCACTAAACCACTGCAACTGGTCGCCCCTACTTAACCTCTCCCTTGACAAAGCAGTTGACTATTTTAACTCCACGTTTCTAGACATACTTAAGCCAACTTGCCCCCCCAAGAATTTTTCGAACCAAGTCCAACTCTACACCATGGCTCACCACGAGTACCCAACTCCTACTTAAACAAAGAGATAAAGCATGAGATACTTGGCACGACAACACAACTAATACTAATAGGCAAAGATTTCTTGAATTAAGGAATAAAGTAAAAAAAAACAAATAAGAACAGATAAAAAAAATATATACTAATATACAAAGTACAGCATTAACCCTCAAAAGTTCTGGGCTACCATAAATAATATTCACCTGCCGGGCAAAACAAGTACCCAATCCCAAACATCGACACATCTACAAATAACATTGCAACACAATTCAGTTAATACTTTACCAATTCCATCCTGAAACTATCAGCAAATCCTCCACCCACAACCCTCCCACACTTAGTAGACTCCACAAACAACCAAAACTATTTCTCCTTCTAACCAGTCCAAACCAGTACAGTCCTCAGATACCTGTCCAAACTAAAATCCACTACCCTGGCTGCTGATAAACTCCCAGCAGAGTATCTCCATTATCACAGCAGAAGCTATATCATACCCTATTTCTATATTCATAAACAGGTCAATCTCTGAACAAAAAGTCTGGAAAATATCACATATAATACCTCTACATAAAGGGGGAAACTCGACAGAGTTATCAAATTGCCACCCAATAGCTATACTATCCCCACTCTCAAAAATTCTAGAGAAATGCACGCACTCCCAAACATTAAAATTCCTCCTTTCCAACCATCTTCTAGCCAAAACTTAACATGACTTTCAACTGGGCCATAGCGCCTCCACTGCCCTTATCAGTTTTACCAATCATGTTAATCAACAAAGAAGTGCAAGCAATCTAGTATCAGCTGTCTTTTGGACCTCTCAAAAGCATTTGATACAGTCTCTCATAGCAAACTACTGTCGGCCCTCTCAGACCTGAAACTAAATAACTCAGCGCTCCTGTGGTTCAATGATTATCTTTCCAACAGACAACAGGCCGTTAAATGGCAGGATAGTCCCCTCTCCTCCCAGTCACCTTAGGAGTACCTCAGGTATCCATACTCAGTCCTCTCTTATTCACAGTATTCACAAATAACCTTCACAAAACCACCCTTCATGCAAGTTTAGTCCAGTACACAGATGACTCTACCCTAATCTGCTCTGAGCCCTCTTTCCATCTCCTACAGAAAATAACTCAAGAACCCTTTTCTGTATTTGAAACCTGGTCAACTGACTCCCAATTAATACTCAACCCCCCCCCCCCCAAAAAAAAAAACAGCTCATGATCTTTCACCCCTCCAAAGCTATAGACCCCAATTCCCTCCTTCACTATCATTACCTCTGACAACACCCATATCTCACCAGTTACACACACCAAACTACTAGGTGTAAACATCGACCAAAACATGAAATTTGACAAATACATTGCTCAAACCATAACTAAAGTGCACAAAAAACTAGGTACACTCTACAAATGTAAAAACTACCTAACCTCCAATACTAAAGTTACCATAGCAAGAACCCACTTACTCTCAACATTACTTTATGCTTCTCTCATCATAGTTAATCTCAACAAAGGCAAACTAAACAAACTATCCACATGGTATCACAAAACAGATAGATTTATTACTAACTTTTCCTATAGATCTCATCATTGTCTAGCCCTCCACAAGTTGTCTTGGATGGAGTTACCTAACTTACTTACCCTAAATCAACTCACCTTGACTCATCAAATTCTTTATTACCTCAACAAAACCCCAGCCCTATATGACCTAATCAACCAGTACACTAACAGCCATCAGCTAAGGTCTACCACTAAAGGTCTGGTTAAAGTATCCAAAACTAGATATAGCTCAGGGGAGTCTCTATGCTCCTGTACTGTCGCAAACATGTGGAACTCCCTCCCACCCAAAATTAGGACCAATATAAATAATTTCAGTTTTAAAGCACAGTTAAAATCCTATCTCACCAGGTCCTGGATCTGTAATTGCTCTGACCCAGGATAACTCCTAAAAAGCCTACTCTTGTCAACATTATCTGACCCAGGATAACTCTTATAAGACAAGTGTAGCCATATTATCCTCCTTATATTCTATATTCTATTATAAGGGCCTCCAAAACTTCAATACCCATAGATTTTTTTCTTCTTTCCTTTTTGTAATACAAACGTTACTAATCTTATAGTATTTACGTCGAGTCTTTCAACTTAACAATGTTAACTCAACATAACTAACAATCTTTGTAATTGGAAGCATCAGTAATACTATCAGTACTTTTTAGACTGTTATTTCTGTATTTTTGTATTTTGTACTTTGTAATTTGTACTATAATGGATGACATGTATTATCCAATAAGTATAGAACAGTCTGTCGTGGTTTTACATTTTATACTAGAACATGTGTCATGTATTCTGGCTAATTGTATGGAGCTTTTCTCTCCGGGCCTCCGCTGAAAATGGGTAAAAAACTCTTCCCAGGTGGATTTCCACAGTAAACAAATGTAAAATAAGAAAATAAATACACACACATATATATATGTGTGTGTGTGTGTGTGTGTGTGTGTGTGTGTGTGTGTGTGTGTGTGTGTGTGTGTGTGTGTGTGTGTGTGTGTGTGCATGTGCATGCGTGTGTGTGTGTGTGTGTATAAATATATATATAAATATAAATATATATATATATATGTGTATATATATATATATATATATATATATATATATAAACTAACTCTATCTGACTATATATACATTGATATATATATATATATATATATATATATATATATATATATATATATATATATATATATATATAAACCAACACACCTCATGGAACCAGACCTGATACAAATAGAAGAGTCCACAGCCACAAAATAAGTCAAGCGCATTCGTCCGCCACACTACAGGACTTTATCAAAACAGTTAACATCCAGTCACAAAGTGCTTTATCCTTGAATTAATTAACAGCAGTTAAGTACTTAAATAATTCAATTATCCAATAAAAGTGTTCATGAACGTTTAAAACATTCAAGTAGTCATTCTAAAAACCCAATATATTAGTTGCTACCATTTTAAATGAAAATAATTATTTCCCCCCTCCATTTCTCTGCCTGTCCCTATTACTAAGGCTACTCCGCCCACCTACCAAACTCTCTCCATTAACACACCCTACTATTACCTCCAGCTTTCTACATACCAACTGACCAAGGTAACTCCCCTAGCTCTATCCACGCAGCAACCTCACCCCTCACCATGGATAGAAATTCATTTACCACCCTCCCCCTTGTACTTTTACTCCTTATTTTACCTTATCTCTTAACAACCTATGAAACCCAAGCCCTAACAGGAGTCTACCTTCCCAAGGGTCAGACCTCCCTGCATTCCCATAATCCCACTACTCTCATCCCTCCCTCTCTCTACCCTGCTACTCACCTGATCCCTAAAAGTATTCACCATACTCTTCGTCGCCCAAAAGTATCCTCAACAAGGGACCATCTTAAACTACTAATTAGATTACAAAAAATACTTGATTATTTGAAAAAAATCCATCACAAAAGACGGCGATATCCACCCTAACCCAGGCCCTAGTAGTGACCTAGGCCCTAACCTCCTCCATGCAGCCAGAAGCCCAGCGGACTCCCTCCTTATGCTTCATCTTAATATAAGAAGCATCAACAATAAAGTCCACAACTTACATGCCATGCTCGAAACCCACTCCCCCGACATCATGTGTTTATCAGAAACGTGGCTCAAACCAAGCACTAAGGATGAGGAAATTATCCCACCTGGGTATAACATCCTCAGGGCTGATCGAATAACTAGAAAGGGCGGAATAGCTGTCATGTTCAAGAACTCCTTGAACATCACAATGAATTTACTCCAACCCCCAAAAGTTCCTAACCTGGAACTGATTGCCCTGAAGCTATCCCTAAACAGACAAAAAAGTATCAATCTCATAGTAACCTACCTACCACCAGGCAAAAATGTTGAAAACCTTGAACAAACCCTTAGTTGGCTCGCTAACAACTATCCCCAAGAAACTATAATATTAGGAGATGTTAATATTGACTGGTCTCTCTACTCTGCTCAATCAAATCCTCTCCCCATTAACCTACATGGTTTCTCCCAAAATATTCTTTCTCCCACTAGAATTGGACATGCCCAACAAAAGGAGAGCATCATCGACTGGATTCTTACTAATAGGAATCCTAACAACTATACCGCAGGGACCCTTCCCAATGACCTTAGTGACCACCTTGCTACCTTTATTATAAAACACAAATGTCCAACTACAAATCCCCCCATAACTAGATTAGTAAGGAACAGCAAGAATTTTGTCCCAGACCAATTTCTAGCTGATCTCAAGGCTTGTAACTGGCACATCCTAAAAACCCTACCTTTAGATGAGAGTGTATCATACTTTAATGACACTTTCCTCAAGATACTCGATTCTCATGCTCCTAAGCGACTTACTAGAACTAAGGAACGTATAGCACCTTGGCTAACACAAGATACTAAATCAAAAATTAGACTCAGAGACCAGGCCTGGAACAAATGGAGAACCACAAACCCCCCCCTAGATCGCATCAAGTTCCTCCAGCTTAGAAATTCAACCAAAGCAGCCGTTATGTCTGATAAAAAACAATATTTCTGTCACCTCCAAGACAAACATCAGTATAATCCTAAAAAATTCTGGGCTGGTTTCAACCACCTCCTACATCCAGGTAAATCTACTACCCCCACCCCTGAAAAACTCATGGATAAAGATCCAACTGAAATAGCCAACTCCTTTAATTCTTTTTTTACTGAGACCATCCAGTCCCTTGCCAGTAAGCTTGCCACTTCTCCCTCGGTTGCAACCCCAACCAAAGATCCAACCCAAACTGCCTTCAACCTACAACCTACCTCCACCTCCTATATTCGTACCCTTTTGAAAAAACTTAAACCAACCACCCTAGCGGCTGATTTGCTCCCAGCCAAATACTTACAAATAGCATCTGACGCCATAGCCTACCCTGTCTCAATCTTGATCAACCGGACCATTTCTGAAGCTTCTATTCCCTCTATCTGGAAAATCTCTTATATCATCCCCCTCCATAAAGGAGGGTCCTCCACTGACACTTCTAATTATAGACCCATAGCCATACTGTCTCCCCTAGCCAAAATTATGGAACGCTGTGTCCACAAACAACTCATTACCCACCTCACACAAAATAACCTCCTATCGAACACCCAACATGGCTTTCGCCCCCATCACAGCACAACCACTGCTCTCCTCTCCTTTGTTGACTCAGTCAACTACAACCGCAATAACAAATTAATATCCTCTGCTCTTTCTAGACCTATCGAAAGCCTTCGATATGGTCAACCACCAACAACTGCTTCAGTTACTGGAAACCTTTCATCTTAGCAAGCCAACCATAAGTTGGTTTAATGCCTACCTCTCTTGCAGAAAACAGGCGGTTCAGTGGCAAAACAGCCTATCAGACCTACTCCCCACCAATATTGGTGTCCCCCAAGGATCTATTCTCGGTCCCCTTCTTTTTTCCATATTTATAAATGGTCTACACTCTATTATTCCCAAGGCCACCTGCATTCAATATGCAGATGACTCCACCCTGATCTGCTCTGACGTCTCTCTCGCCAAACTCCAAGCCACTACCCAAAACTGCTTTTCCACAGTCGAAAAATGGTTCTCGGAACTTAAACTCCTACTCAACCCAACCAAAACCAAACTACTTCTATTTTTCCCCACTCCAGCTACTGCCCAAGCTATAGAACCCCCCAACACCAACAACCCAACCTTCCATGTGTCCTCCAACAATGGTACCATTATCTACCCCGTCTCCCACACCAAACTACTAGGGGTGATCATAGACCATAATCTTAAATTTGATATGCATGTAAATCTAACCATTAAATCGGTCAACAAAAAACTTGGGTCAATGTATAGAATAAAGACCTTCTTAACTCCAAGACACCAAACTAACTACTGCCCGAACCCACCTCCTCTCCACACTCCTTTATGCCTCCCGATATTCTCCTTCCTCCATAAGAGAGAGCTTAATAAACTTTCTACTACCTACAATCACATAGCCAGATTCATAACTGGAATGCCCTATCGCACCCATCACTGCCTAAATCTAAGGTCACTAGAATGGCTAGAACTGCCTAATATTCTCAAACTCAACCAGCTAACTGAGGCTTTTAAAATTATCAACCATCCAGACAAAACCCCCTCACTGAACAAAATACTCACCCCGTACTCCAACCTTAAGTCCCTCAGGTCTTCCAAAAGTCTACAAGTACTGACCATTAAATCTAACAACTCCGGTGGTGAAACACTATATGCCAATTCCATTGGCAAATCCTGGAATGCCCTTCCAAACAACCTAAGACTTATGTCCACTCCGCACCAATTTAAAATACATCTCAGAGCACTCCTGAAGTCTCAATGGTTATGCCCTTGCTCCAATCCAGACTAATAGCTAACGTCCCTGCCTCACCTAGGCCTCTCTAAGCCTCCACCCAACCCAAAAACCTAAGAGTCCACAATATAGCCCTGTTTGTCTGGCTGTTCAAATCTGTATCTCTTTAAATCAGATATATAACTACTTGCTTGCTTTATTTTGCCTTTAATCGTCAGTGTATTTACTTGTATTTACTTATTTTAACTTCATCATTGTATTTGTTTATGTAACCATGATCTTGGAGCTTTTCTCCCTGGGCCTCCACTGAAAATGGACATGTATCCAGTTGGACTAGCCCGGTCAACAAATGTAAAATAAAATAAATAAATAAAATAAAATAAAATAAAATAAAATAAATTAAATAATTATTAATGTGAATACAAAACAAACATATGTTTTTCAAAAACTTTCTATAAAAACTTTCACAATTCATAATTAATCACTCTTTCTTTAAGTATAGTTACAAGGGAAACATGGTCATTCAGTCCTGGAAGGTGGGTGGCATTTAACAAAATCTGCCATCTATACTCACTTCTATATATGTTGTTTGACAAGTCCCCCCAACTAATATATTTCTTAAACTGTAGGGGATTGTGTATGAAGTGTAAATGTATTAATTATATTTTATGTAAAATTTTATAGACTAGAGTGTAGTTTCAAATGTAGGGCTTTTTGTACAGTTGGATTTATTGTATTAATATCAATGTAAAGTTGCAATTGTTTTTAACAATGACATTTAATTTGAAGTTTACATCACATGACTGTTATAAATGGAAGGAAATGAGGTGTTCTTTGTATCTGATGAAGTTCCGTTTTTATGGTGGAATAAGGGAACAAAAGCGCTTATACAGCCTTTTGTTGCCTTATTTCGGAGAAGAACCTTGTACTTTGTTTTTTGGATTAGCGAATTTTTGACTTTTACTTTATATATATATATATATATATATATATATATATATATATATATATATATACACACTAACGCCAACCATATATTTATAGGACTTGCCTATGTCTTGCAAATCATTTGTAATCTTAATGTCTATTATTTTAACTTATTTTATTGTTACTCCTGGTAACTATATTTTTGTAGCTGAATATTTTATGAAGTTATGTTGTTATAATGTTATGTTTTTGTGGAGCTTTTCTCCCTGGGTCTGATTAACCCGGTCAACAAATGTCAAATAAATAAATATACACTAACTCTGACCACACACACACACACACTCACACACACACACACACATATATATATATATATATATATATATATATATATATATATATATATATGTGTATATAAATATATATATATATATATATATATATATATATATATATATATATATATATATAGATGCAGACATGTACAGCAGACATGCGCACACACAAGCGCTCACATAGACAGATATGTATATACTCTTTTATTTTTCTCTCTCTCTCTCTCTCTTCCTCCTCTTTATGTCTCTAAGAATGGATGGTTAAACTTTAAGGACATATAACTGTAGTAACCTGCATGACCCTCTGCACAAAAATTTTTGTAAATAAGATATTCCATACAACTTAAAGGATATGTTATATTGTATATTCCTCTGCACATCAACTGTTACAACTTAGAAATTCTGTAAATCGTACATACTTGTAACCTGTAAATACATACTAGGGTAATGCTTATTATTACTATGGTACACACCTAGGTCATGGCTGGAAAGGGTCCTCAGACCAGACCACTTGCCCAGTTTACAAAGAAGTAAATAAAATAAAATGGTAAGAGGAGCTGTCTGAAATGTAGCGGCATAACCTTATTGCAGAAAAAAGTAAGTGCAAAGTGCTGTATTTGGAAATAAAACTCAGAAAAAAATGTACACAGTTGGATTAGAAGGATGAACATGAAGAAAAGTGGAAAGAAACTTGGTTTAGTCATGTCAGATGACCTGAATGGAAACAAACAAAGGAAAAAAGAGCTAAGAGAAGGCTGAGATACTGGAATATGCAGAAAAAGTTATAATGAAAATAAAGCAAGGAGACATAATTTATATTTCTAGAGAGTCAGTGTTGCCTCTCCCAAGCTATTGTGTGCAGTCCTGGAGACCTCATATTTTTAAGAAATATGTTAGAGTAGAACAGCAAAAGTGGTTTGCAATGTTTGCAGAAAGCCAAGTAAATGGCTAAAATAACGTAATATATACTGGTGAAGAAAGCGGGAGAGGCTATATAACAGAAACTTACAAGTAACTTCCTAAGGGTTCTTTAGTGGTCAAGTAAGCAGTGGGCGGTGCTGCAGCTTCTTAAGCACATGGGGGTAAACTGCAGCGCATTGTTTGGTATTTCTCTTAGGACATAATTGCCAGCATTGGTTTTACTGCAGTGTTGCCAATAAATCACTGTATCTCCTTGGAGTTGGTACAGACAACTGTGGGTGCACCTGCAACAATGCCCTCCTCATGAAAGGGGTAGAGAGGTCTGTCCCTTCAAAAATGTTATTTTATTTATGTATGTATTTTATTTTACATTTGTTTACTGGGAATGTCAATTGGGCTAGAAGCCCATTCTCAGCTGAGGCCCAGGGAGAAAAGCTCCACTACAAAAAAGTTAATAATACAGAGATACAGAGATGGCTACTAACTAACATAAGGTAATATGTAAGACTCCAGTTAGTAAAATTAAAAAAGAAATAGTTAATACAACATAAAAGACGTAGGGAATCCACAGAGATACAGTGTGTAGAGCAAAGCAACATAGAGCATTTTTTTACCATAGTAGACTAGTTTTAAAGTACAATCAACTTATCTCAACAATAGTTATTTTGGCAGTATCCTAGCAGTATGAATGGAGAAGGACGTGAAAAAGGATAGGAAGAGAAAGGTTTAGCAAGCTGGGAAAAAAAGCAGAGAGTGGTCTTAGAGTATAAAGGCTTAGTGGGCTAAAAAGTCGGTTTTTGAGTACTAAGAGAGGAAAACAAAGAATGGTCATCCAGGAGTAGTCCAGGAGCATAGCCAGTTGTTGGTAAGGTGATCCCTGAAGAGCAGATTAAATTTGACTGGATTAGTGGTGTTTCATATGTCTCGAGGGATGGAATTCCAGCTTTTGGATATCTGGTTGGAGAACACAGACTCTCCAAAGCTATTGTTGGCATTAGTGACTTTCAGTAGGAGTTTGTCAGAGGATCTCAGTGTTCTGCAGTTAGTGTATGGCTGAACTAAGTCTTTGAATGCGGGGCAGTTTTCAGGTTGGTACACGATGGAGTAGACAATAGTTAATTGCTTCAAGGACAGTTTGATCCATTTTAATTCATGAAGGGCAGAGCAATGGTGTGATCTATAAGGATGGTTCAAAGCAAATCTGGCTATTTTATTATAATAGGCCTCAAATTTGCTTAAGTCAGATTTTCTGAGATTTGTGAAAATGGGAGAGGCGTATAGAAGTGTGGAGAGTAGATGTGTCCTGGCTATGGAATGTCTGGTGGTGTTGGTGAGGTATATCTTGGCTCTGTAAAGTGAACCAAGATTGATGTGAACCATTTTGATTGATAGCGCTAAGTGTTTATCAAATTTTAGGCAGTTATCGATTGTGACCCAAAAGAAGTTTGGTGTGTTCAGCAGGTTCAGTTTTGGTTTTGCTGGAGAGTAGATGATAAAGGGAGGAATGTGATCATGTGTGTTGATATTAGAGAAGAGCATTAGCTTAGTTTTGTTTGGACTGAGGACTCGTTGCTAGTCAGAAAGATAGTTTTTGATGTCTAGGAAGGATTTTTGGGTTCTTTCTAGGAGTTCTGGAAGGGATGGAGCTGAACATATGAGGGAGGAGTCGTCAGCATATTGTACGATGGCAGCTAGGCGAGTGGCAATACAGAGTTTGTTAGTAAATATGGTGAAAAGCAGCAGACCTAGGATTAAATCTTGTGGGACACCATTTGAGATGGGTAGTAGGGGAGAGAGTCTATTTAGCCACTTGACTGTTTGTTGGTAGTCAGATTAGTAGTTGTGTAACCAAGATAGTGTTGGTTGGGAGAGGTTTAAGGATGCTCATTTACTGAGTAGTTTTTGGTGGGATATTGTGTTGAATGCCTTAAGACATATCAAGAAAAATGGAAGAGATAAGTTGGCCATTTTTTCTGAACTGGTTGATGGTATTGGTGAAACTTATTAGAATGGTTGTGGTACTATGGGTCTAAAACCATGTTGGGAATTAGAGAGAATGTTATACTTTAGTAGATAGTCAAAGAGTTGCGTGTGTATACATTTTTCAAGAATTTTGGCTAGTGGAGGGAGTATAGTAATTGGTCTGTAGTTTAAGAAATCAGTTGACTTTTTGCAAAGAGATGATATAAGAAATTTTCCAGAGCTTGGGAATGTATTGCTTAGAAACAGTCTGATTGATTAGGAAAGAGATGGAATAAGAGATGGCATCTACTGCCAATCTGAGAAATTCATTTGGAAGTAGGTCAGCAATGGATGTGGGCTTTAATTTGTTTAGAAGTTTTTTAATGATGGTAGTCTGTATTGGTCTGATAGAAGAAGAACTGAAGCTAGGTACTGATCCTGTAGGAACTAATAGGGGAGAATTGATGCTATTTTTATGAAGGATAGTATGGAGTTGATTAAGTTTTATTTCAATTGGGAAGCTATGTTATCTGTCGTATATCAGGTGGTGGAAGATGGAGTTGTGGATTGACCAGATTTAAGGCATTGTTTTATGGCTCCCAAATTTTTTGGGGTTGTTTGGTGTTTTTGATGGATTGAGCTATAATATAACTTTTTGCCTTTCTTGATTTATTTTCTTGGCTAGGTTCCTTAATTGTCAGTAGGTGACAAGGGAGGTTTGGTTTTAGGTCACTTGATTTTGAGTCCAGGCTCTGTCTCTCTGTTTGAAGAGTTGCTTGGTGTCCTTAGTTAGTCATTGTAGATGCTTTGATTTAACATGAATCTTTCCAAGGGGTGCAAGACTGTTTAGAATATTGTGGAATGTATTATTGAAATGCATAAAGTACAGTTTTGTACCTACCATAAATGTAGATGTTCGAGTGTTCACCCTGCTGCAGTCATCACACTTGGGTTATCCTGTCGTCAGGCGGTCCCGCAGTTGGCCGGAATTCCAAAGTCTTGGTCCGGCGTCGGTTGCTGTCGCCTCTTCCCTGACGTCAGTGTGCCAGGGGTATATATAATGCAACTGACGCCATTTTCTTCAGTTTTTCTTGCCCCAGATGTCATGTGCCCCCAAAAAGGTGGCCAGAATTAGTACCAAATGGAGTAACCACTGCACAAACACAAAATCCCTTCAGCTATAAGCAAATACATCAGTAAGGCATAGAAGAGATTTAGCCAGTAGCACAGAGGGGATGGAGGGAGGGAGGGTAACCTGGACTGCAGCAGGGTGAACACTCGAACATCTACATTTATGGTAGGTACAAAACTGTACTATGTTCATCGTGTTACCCTGCTGCAGTCATCACACTTGGGTTGAATCCCAAAGCTAAGGTAGGGGGGAGGTATCATAGAGGGTTAGTGGAGGCAATAAGGCCCTGCAGAACTGCAGTGGCAAAGCCCGCCCTGGACTTAGAGTAAAGAGGTAAGTGATAGTGTTTGGTAAAGGTGTGTACTTAACTCCAAGTTGCAGCTTCTAAAATTTCCTTGGTTGGAACCCCCTTGAGAAAGGCTGTAGAGGTAGCTGTTGCTCTGGTAGAGTGGGATCTAATGGTAGCAGGAACTGGTTTCCCATGATGGGTATAGCAGAAACGTATGCAATGACCTATCCATTTAGAAATGGTTTGCGTTGATATAGCCTTCCCTTGAGAAGCTGTAGCATAGGATACAAAGAGCTGGTCAGACTTTCTGAAAGCCTTAGTTTTGTCCAAGTAGTAACGAAACTGCTTGTGAATGTCCAAGGAATGCAGGAGTCTCTCACCTTTGTTCTGTGGATTGGGGAAGAAGGTGGGTAAGTGGATGGTTTGATTTAAAGCTACGCTGGAAACCACCTTAGGCATAAAGGAAGGATTAGTTCGTCTGTCTTGATGAAAAATGAGGAAAGGTTCCACTGCCATTAGTACCTGTAGCTCTGAGACTCTTCTAGCTGAAGTTATTGCTAGGAGCAGGGCAGTCTTCCATGATAGGAACTGAAGATCTGCAGAGAAAGCTGGTTCAAAGGGAGGTAGCGTTAGTTTTTCCAGAACAAAGTTGAGGTCCCATGTTGGTGTAGGAGCTCTCCTGGGTGGTCTAATGTTTTTTGCCCCTCTGAGGAACTGCCTTAGAAGAAGATGTGAAAATAAAGGTGGATCCATGTTATAATGAGCTGAAATAGCTGAAGCATGGATTTTAATTGAGGAAAAGGAAAGTCCTTTGTGCAACATCTCAGCTAAATACTGTAGAATGTGAGGCATGTGAGGCTGAATTGTGTCTTGGCCTTTAGCTTGGTTCCAGGCACAAAACCTTTTCCATATGTCCGAATAAGCCTTCCTGGTGCTTGGCCTCCTGGCTTCCAGAATAACATCCAGAACTGCTTGTGAAAGAGGAGCTGGTTGGATGTTTAGTTGATTTGCCGTGCAGCCAAATTTAAAGTTTTGATCTGGCTGTGAAGAATCTGATTGTTTTGTTGTGTGAGGAAATGGGGTATTTGAGGCAATATCCATGGTGGGCTGTGGGCCATATTTTTCAATAGCAGATACCAGTGCTGGCATGGCCAGTCTGGGGTTATGAGAATCAGTCGTGGTCTCTCCTTTTTGACTTTCAAAAGAACCTTTGTGAGGAGAGGCAATGGAGGGAAGGCATATACTGTCAGGTTTTTCCAACTGAAAGAGAGAGCGTCCACTTTCCAAGCTTGATGGTGAAATGTCCTTGTACAAAACTTTGTCAGTTGATAGTTTTGAGGACTGGCAAACAGGTCTATGTCTGGAAGGCCCCATTTTTGAGTTATCATTGTAAATATTTGTGGATCTAGTTTCCACTCGTGGGGATCTTTGATGTTTCTGCTGAGGTCGTCTGCCAATGTGTTCTTCTGTCCTGGCAGGAATTGAGCTTGTAACTGGGCTTGGAAGGCCAGAGCTGTGTTCCATAAGATCATTACTTGCCTGCATAGAGGGTAGGAATGTGTACCCCCTTGTTTGTTTATGTACCACATTACTGTGGTGTTGTCCGTCTTTATTGTAAGTTGTCCTGGATGTAATGGATCCTTGAAGGCTGTCAGAGCTTTCTGTACAGCTAGCATCTCTTTTTGATTTATGTGCAGATTTCTTTGATCTGCAGTCCATAGGCCTTGAATGCATTGTCCTGCCATGTGTGCCCCCCAGGCGTAGTCTGAAGCATCTGTTGTGATTGTTTGCCTGGCTGGGGGCAAGGTGAAAGGCTGACCCTTGTTGAGGTGACATGCCTGTGACCACCATAGAAATTCCTGTTGTTGGCAGGGAATGAGAGATATCATTGTGTGCAAGCTGTGGCTGTGCTGAGACCATACGCTTTTTAGGTACCATTGTAATTTCCTCATATGCAGCTTTGCAAATGGTATTATTAGTATGCAAGATGCCATGAAGCCCAAAGCCTGCAGAATTTTTCTTGCAGTTAATTGGGTCTTTGTTGCCATTGTCTTGAAATACTGAGTCAGTTGTAGTTGCTTGTCTGGCGTAAGATAAGCCTTCTGGGCCGTTGTAGTCAAGCTGGCACCCAGGAATGTCATTTTTTGTGAGGGTACTAGTTTTGACTTCTTTTCATTTACTGTGTACCCCAAGCAGTTTAGTAGATGTTTTACAAAGGCCAGATGATGTAAGAGAATGTCTTTGCTTTCTGCTTGGATGAGGCAGTCGTCCAGGTATGGATATATTTGAATTCCTCTTTGTCTGCAGTATGCAATTACTGGTGCCAGGCATTTTGTGAAAACTCTGGGCGCAGTAGATAAGCCAAAGGGCAGTGCAGAGAATTGGTAATGGGTTGAACCTGCAATGAAATGGAGGTATCTTCTGCAACTTTGTCTGATAGGGACATGCAGGTATGCCTCCTTGAGGTCCAACGTTACTAGCCATGCTTCCTTGCCCAACATGGGAAGTAGCTGCTGTAGTGTTAGCATCTTGAATTTGGGTACTTGTAAGTAAGTGTTTAGAATTGAAAGGTCCAGAATTGGTCTCCAAGCATTGTCCTTTCTGGGTACTAGAAAGAGCCTTGAGTAAAATCCTTGGCCTTGTTCTCGAGTCGGTACCAGTTGAATGGCTCTCATGTCCATGAGAGCTGTAATTTGTTTTTGTGCCTCTGCCCATTGATTTTGTGGCAGGTTTGGCATTCCTCTTTTCATTGGCAAGGTGTGAAAATGGAATCTGTATCCTCATAAAATTATGTCTAGGACCCATTTGTCCTTTGTGACAATGTGCCAGTTGTCTGCAAAAAGTGCGAGTTTTCCCCCTAAGGGGGCTGCCAAGAGAGTACTGCTTGGCCAGATGAGGTGCAGGTCATTGAGTTTGCCTTCTGGTGGATTGAGTCCTGTCTTCTCCTCCCTTCTGTGCTGTAGAGCCCCATTGGCGAGGTTTATACTGGGCTTGTGGTTGTCCTCTGCCCCTTGGGCATCTGTATTTACCCCTCTGTGGTCTGTCAGTGGCTGGAAAGGACCAATTTTTTGTTGGCCAGTTTCTGCTGAAGCGAGGGGGTTGTACTTGTAGGAAATCTTTGGCTGTCTGCATAGATTTTGTCTTATCTTCCATTTTCTTTAAAACTTCTTCTGCTTTAACTCCAAAAAGAACATCCTGCTGTAAGGGATCATCTAGTAGTTTTGCTTTAACATGATCAGGCAGAGTTTGTTCCTTTAACCAAGCATGCCTACGTATAACAGACCCAGTGACAGCTGCTCTGCAGGAGGCCTCCAAAGAATCAAACCCACATTGTAAGGTATGTTTGCCCACCTGCTCAGTGGCGTGCAACAGATCCGGTACTTCTTTCAATTCAGATTGTTGAGGGAGAGTGGTTATTCTTTGCTTTAACTGAGAGATTAGAAATTGCTGATACTTAAGCGTGCGAAATTGACAATTCAGTGCCCTCATAGCTAGTGTGGCTGTGATGTAAACCTTTATCCCCCACCTGTCTAGTGCTCTGGAATCCCTCTCAGAAGGTACTGGGTTTTTAGTCATAGAAGCCTTAGCCCCCATGGGACCCTGGGAGATAGTCTCTGGGTCAGCTACAGGGCTTTTGTAAAGAAATTTGTGGGAATTAGGCACTCTGTAGTATCTGTCAGGCTTAGCCAGAGCAGGAGGTAGAGAGTCTGGGTTGAAACTGGATTCTAAATAGACGTCATCCACAATGTCCAAAACTGGTGGGATGGCAAGTGGTCTGTGTTGGGGGAGTAAAAGAAACTCTCTGAGCCTTTTCTTTGAATCAGAGTAGTCCTGACCTTCCCAGTGAAAATGTTCCCTCATAGTGTGTAAAGTTTCCCCAAAGGAGTAGTCTTCAGGAGGAGAAGCTGAGGGAATAGAGTCCTCAGCATCAGAATCTTCATAAGGAGAGAAGGAGTAGTCTTGGTCCTCAGAGGAGTCTGAAGAAATGGACATTTGCTCAGTGGATGCAAAATCTTCCTCTTGTCTAGGCCTTTTGTCAGGAGGGGGCTGGGAACCCCTGATTAAAGAAATCAAAATCTTCAGCCATTTTAAGCATCTGTTTCTTAAGCATGGGGCCTTGAACAGGAGACTGAAGTACAATCCTTTTAGATTTTGAAGGAGTCTTCGACTTAGAAAACGGTTTAATGGTGAGAGTCATCGGTTTGAAAACACCTTCAGAAACCGATGGCGTTTCTGTAGCACCGACGTCTTTTGTAGCAAAGTCGTCGGAAGGGCCTGAAGTAAAAGGCTGCGTCGGCCTGGTACATTCTGTCAACATTTCCATAGGGGTCACAGGTTCCAGATCTGCGGTAGTCAGGGGCTGCGTCGGAGCCTCACTGAGGACCGGAGAACTGGAGACCAGATCTGCTGAGGCCTCGGAATCTGGTTTAGGCCTGGGCTGTCTGTCCTTATCCCCGCATTTTTTGTGCACGCCGGTAGTCGATTGCTCCGACGGCATGGTGTAGTTAAATTTCCTACTGAAGTAGTGGCATGCGAAATCAAAGCGTCTTTTAATAGTACGCTTATTAAACCTAGCACAAAACCGACAAGAAGTGATGTCGTGGTCTGGGCCTAGGCAAGGTATGCAATAAGAATGAAAATCCTTATGAGGTATTTGCTTCCCACAAGAAATACAACTGTTAACTTTTTCTGACATCGGTCTGAGGCAAGAAAAGTTTCCCCAATGGGGTACTTAGCTTTATAGACGACTTCAGTCTGAAATTCAAAAATCTCAGGAGTCGGCCGACCGGCACTTGCGAACTGCTTCTGCTTCGGGCACCGCGTGGCAAGAAAGACTGAAGAAAATGGCGTTGGTTGCATTATATATACCCCTGGTGCACTGACATCAGCGAAGAGGCGACAGCAACTGACGCTGGACCAAGACTTTGGAATTCCGGCCGACTGCAGGACCGCCTGACGACAGGATAACCCAAGTGTGATGACTGCAGCTGGGTAACACGATGAACATCTGCTGAATCTTTGTGGATGCATTGTGTAGGAGGGATTTGAAGGTCTTAGGGGAAAGTTTCTTTTGCTGTAAACATGTTTAAATATGATGTTTTTAGGAGTGCATATCCTGTTACCTAAGTAGGTAAGTGGGTAGATGATTGCTAAGACTGTCAGGGAGGCAGCCAGATTGGTGACAGACAGAGGGCCTATTTGTAAGTGTCCAGTCCATGATAGAATGCTTGTTACTATGTTTATCTCTTCATGTGGGGAGAGTATTATTTGAGAGAAACCATAGAGGTTAATAAAGTTGGAAGGGTTTTCAGATGAGCAAGTGTACCAATATAAGTTGAACTCCCTCATTATAATAGTTTCCTGATTAAATGTGGAAGCTGACCAACAGAGAAGGTTTTCAATTATAGAAGGGTTGTTTTCTAGGGGGATGTAAGTTGCTATAAGTATTATATTTTTATTGGGGTTTAGTTGGAGGCAGGAGATTAGTATTTCAGAATTTAAGAGGTCTGGGGGTTTATATTCAAGGCATTCGAGTTTGAGTGTATCTTTCAACATAATGGCTATGCCACCACCATACTTATGTATCCTGTCAAGTCTATGCATATTATATCCCTGGGTAGGGATTTCAGTATCATTTATGTGGGGGTTGAGTCAGGTTTCTTTTAAGATTGCTATGTCTGGAGAGTATAGGACAAGGGTTGCATGAAATTCATGAACTTTATTTAGGATGCTTCTCAGTTTCATGTTTATGATTAGAAGGTCAGAACTATTGTGTTAGACAACTGATGTTATGAGAGAGTGTGTTATCCAGTGGAAAGCCTGTTTGTTGTTGGGTTTGAGAGCCTGGATTGGGATGTATGTCCCCACTTATTTTAATTTAAACAGAAAACTGTGTGAGATTTTGGGTAATAGTCTAGCATACGCACGGAGTAGATATGGTGATACATGTGTACGGGTGTATCTAAATGAAGCCAAAAGGGGTTGCTTTTGCCCAGTTTTAGCTTTATACATTACTTGACAACTAACACTTGAAATCAAAGGAAGTCCACACAGTTAAAGATGGCATTATTTAAAATGTATGAATAAATATCCAGGGAAAATAGAACATAACATTTCTATGCAGAGTGGGGCATCTACATGTTTCCCCTAGCCATGAGGGACCGAGTTGCTAAACCAGGGTATATTTACACCCATGGATTCATCCAAATTACATTTGAATAGAATAAGAGAAGTACTTAGTTTATGCAGAGTAGAAGAAGGTTCCGTAGAAGTGGTATTTTGTGTTATACAAACCTTTCCCCTCCAACACGTTCAATTTATTTTGCACAAGAGATTGAGATCCATTGAGCAGGCATTTCTTATAATACTGCACTTGTGAATGTGGAAAAGGTCTGACACAAGATCTGACACAATAGGGTCTGTTAAGGATCTATATGCAAGGCAGAGGTTAACTATATGCTCATGCTAACTTTTGATCTGCTATAAGTACACACTGCAATCTCACTTAGTGTAAACCTCAGTGTAACTATGTTGTTTCTGCCTCTGTGGCTTGAATTTTGGCTAGAAACAGTCTTTGGACCAGTCCACTTACCTGCTTAACAAAGAATATAAGTAAATAAATTCCAGGTCACATGACATAGCTAAAGTTGTTCAGAACAGCACAAACAACACCCAGTTTAGCACTGTGCTAAACATGATCATGTAAATAAATGAGTACATATCTCATCTGGATTAATTTATACTGTTCTTCAGGAGATACTTCTTAAATCTCTACAGCTCATTCTTGTATATGATCATGTTAAATTGATCTCATGCTTAACATTTACTTTTATTTTTTATTTTTGTATTTATCTTTCACTGACCAGGTTAGTCCCACTAATCTGCTAGACCCTTTTCAGGGAAGATCAGATATCTAAAACATCACTGAATAGGTTTTATAACTCTCTTTAATTCTCCGAAGACATGCTGTAGGTGGATTGGACGCTCTAAATTGGCCTTAGGCGTGAGTGCGTGCATGTGGGTGCCTTCTGTGGAAGGTTGGGTGCCGGGCTGGCAACTCGACACTGTAAAACTCCACTGCCAATCATGAGTGGACAGGTGATCCGCTGTGGCGACCCCTAACCGGGAAAAGCCGAAAGAAGAAGATAAAGCACACAAATATTAAAGTGCATACATTTGTTTCAAATGTTTAAGTGATCATTGGAAGCAATAATAACTACATCTGTTTTCATATGCAAACCCAGGCTGACCTGAAATTGGTCAATACTGATCAGTTTATTACTCCGGTAAACAAATATAAATAAATAAATAAAAATTGCAAAATAAACATTTACAAATTCATTGCAACAGCAGTACAACAGAAATGTAATATTAAAACTGTCCACTAGATGTCCTCGATGAATAATATTCTGGGTTCTTCATTAAAAATACTTAAAACTAAAAAATAAAATCAAAATTAAAGACTATGGAAAAAAATCATTAATACTATATAATGACATACTGTGTACTGTAAACATTCAGTAATGTCAATGAATTTAAATCATCACCAAGTCCTCCTTGTGTCTTCATATGCAGTCTCTTTAGTATTATAAGCAAACATTACACCTAGGATTTACCCACTGATGTTTCAACAAAGCATTGATCTGTGATTTTTTTGGTGCAAACCGATATTAAGTAAGGGTGGTTTTAAAAGCTTTGCTATCCATTCTTAAACAGACAATAACCCACCTACAGAATGATAAACTACATACTTAGAATGATATAATAAATAAACGTATTTCAGACTTTGTGCGTTTCTGTGCACACTTGAAATATTTTGATCTGTTACAGATACTGCAATGTTCATATTTGAAACAGCCTTTCACTGATACCCTCTTTGTATTTATAAGGATATTGCAGTGCACGGAGCATGGTGAATATGCCCTGATATTCGGAAAAAGACAAATCAGGTAAGAGCTACTATAGCGTGAGAGATGATCACAACAAATGTTAAGTGTCCACTGCCCCACACTAGGTGATCAGATCTGCTAGGACTGATCAGCAAGCAACAGGTCAGATTTGTTTCTCCCTGCTATCTGTTCTGGTAACAAGTCCCTGACTTCCTCTAAGCTTAGAAGGTTGCGTGAATAACAGGATTTGTGTTCATCTGCATTTTCTGAAAGATATGAAATGTGCAAATTCAAATGTCTGTCACGATTTAGTAACTTCAATCCTCAGTGATTTGTCTGAAAACAGATTTCATGAGGGACAGAACAAAACATATGAGGCATAAATCAGTACATTTTGTGAAAATACGGACAGCTGAGATGCATGGAAGGTGAGTGCAAACAGAGAAGGCTGAATTATACTTTCTGACAAGTGTTCGTCAAGTGCTTTACACTTTGAAAGCTGACAAAACACGAAGCACTTTTTTTTAGTAACCAGTAGTAAAAGGAGCAGATAAAGCTACATGCACTACAAAGAATTAAGACCGGGTCTCCAGTCGTAACCATTAATTATGTGCTCTTGACATGGATGCCAGGAGTCACCTCAAGACTGAATTTTTGTTATCCATGTTTCAAACACATAATAAACAGGTTATGACTGGTGACCTGCTCATAATCACGGATATAATTTCTAGCTAACTGCTGACCAATAGAACAGCCATTTCCAAAGTTTACTTTCATTTGAACAAGATAATACACTTTTAAATGCCAGTCTGCCATAAACTTTATTTCAGTTTGCATTTGTATCTAATAAAGTTTTCTTATATTACAGTTATTATGAAGCTATGTTTCTATCTTTGCAAGTACATTCTTTATGTGTTATGTAAAAATATCTTCTGTCTCCAAAGATATGTGAGAATTAAAACTTCTGCATCTAAGCACCTCTTCATGACTCTCTTTCATCTTTTCTGTATGTTCAGCCATTCCTACTATCTGAACAAATCCTTTTCACTGTAACAAATTGTGATTTAGTTACTTTTCCACATATGTAGTGAACAATAACTGTCTTACCCACAAACATGTGTTTCTATTTGTACTCTTCTGACAAAGTCATGTATACTAAACCATCTTCCTTTACTATTACTAAAATATTTAAGATATAGTCTGCTTCTGAAACACTTAAGCCTCAAAAACAAAGTCTAGATGGCTTGCATTAATGTAATCTAGTAAGAAGGTCTCTTCTGGACAGACATCCTTTCATACTGAAGTGATGTCATCCAGACATTCCACATCATATATCTAACTTTTTCAAACCTATATTATTACTATTATTAGAGTTAAATATTTTCACCTGCCAACCTGTAACTAAATTAACGTAAGTGACAGATACTTCCATGTTTCTCTTTAATTGTAACTTTATTGCCACCCTTATATTTTTCAAAGTTCTACTCAAATTTCCACTTAATGTCAACATGCTTTTTAGGCTCTCTTATGCTTTCAGATTTGCATTTGTTTATTTTATTTTCAAATTCTCATAGATGTGATTTTAACTGGACCAGGTAATGATGATTTTCCATATCTTTATTAAACATCCTGTTCACATTCCTCCAGTTCCTGCTGTAGTATATGTTTTCTCTCTGGCAATGTACTTCTATAAGGCATTTCAGGAAAGCCATATAGGCTTCTTCCATATCTCTCTCTCTCTCTCTCTCTCTCTCTATCTCACTCTCTTTTGCAGTCAGGGGTGAGACTGAGGCTTATATCAGCAAAGTCTGGGACTTTTCGAATGTACATTCAACTATTGAAATCCAGCTTCTATCTGACTTCCACTCTCTTAATTCTTGGTTAAACAACTATAAGTTACACTTAACCTCCTCCAAAACAAAACATATTTGGAAAAGCTGAAAAAAAAACCTCCTAAAATCTCAACATTGCAGATCTCAATAGCACTCCAATAAGATCATACATGTTCTTTTAATACCTAGGTTTATGGCTGGATCAGTCATTTAATTTCCATAACCACACTGAAAACGCCAAGGAAAATATCAATTATTTTTTATTCTGGTCCTGGATAACATCTCCCTTTCTCTCCAGAGCTACTAGAACTGCAGTAGGGAAAGGAGTCCTCCTTGGTCAGCTTGAATATGTGTTCCCCATCATACTCACAGCTTCTAAAAGAACCTCAGCCACTTTCCAGTCCATTGAAAACAAAACTGCCGTTTCATATCCAATCACCCCCAGAAATATCACTGCACCAGTCTCTTCAAAGGTAGATGGCTCCTAGTTAGTACCCTACAGAGATGAGTGTCTCCTAGGGTCTCTTCTTTTCAAACTACTTTAACCAGGATCCTTCCTGCCTCTTGTTGCCAAAATCCATAATAAAACCACCACAACCTCTGCAATCTCTTCCAATTAGCTTTCACTCCAGACCCCTCAAACCAAACTCACTGTGCTGACTACTTCCTCTCCTTCTTGCACCCAAATTCTGATAATCCCATTCCCCTCACCTAAAAGAGATCTCCTGCTTCCTCACTTCCAGAGCACAACTCAAAAGACACACCCATCCAATATCTGACTACATGTGCTTTTCCAACAGACACATCACCAAGCTTCTCTCACCTACATCACTTCTACTTTGACTCTCTGTCATGTTTATATCTACTCTTTGAGCCTGACCAATTCATTTTTACCTTGTTCATCTCATCACACATAACAACTTTCTTACATGTTATTGCACAATTCACAAAGTGGCATGTTCTTTCTTCCATGTACTTGCATTGGCCATAAGGACATTAAAGAGTGTCCTCTACAGTATCAAGCCATACAATAACCCACTATGCAGATTTCCTTCAGTAATAAGTATATAATGTATTCTTTTATACCTTATTATATAAGGCATAATTTTTGCTAATTGTATATTATTTTCTAATATTTATATATTAACTGTTTCACACTTGTATTAGGCCTGTTAGAAATGTGATAAGAATCATATGAAAAATAAATAGAAATAAATACAGATTCAAATGCGTTTAAATTATTATTATTTTTTTTTTTTGGTTTTAGAGCTTTAGTTATAAAAATGTAAGGTGAAATATGCCCTATAAGTGGAACAGTTTGCAGAAAAAAAGTTGCTTATCTGAAACAATTCTGTATTGGTTTGTGATTGACTATGCAACTGACTGGTAAGAGAAGATTTATTTTCATTTATAGTTTATTTTTACCTCTGTTTCTTATTGTTTGTTGGAAGAAATTAATAACTTGTAGACAGAAAGATTTAATTTGATTTATATTTTGCTGTTTTACCTGTGAGGCTGCGGTGATGGTGCTGCTGTAGCGTTGTCGCCTCACAGTAAGACGTTGTCCTGTTCGATTCTCAGCTAAAGCGTCTTCTGTGTGGAGACATGCGTGAATGGGTGTACCTTCATTGAAGGTTGTGCATCAGAGCTGGCAACTTGGTACGTAAAAATCTACTGTCAATCATTAGCGGACCGGAGTTCCGCTGTGGCGACCCCTAACCCGGAAAAGCCGAAAGATACAACAACATTTTGCTGTTTTACCTAATGTTCAGAGTTTGTTGTTAGAAAGGGGTAGATTTTAGACAGGCAAATTCTAGCTATACCAAGGGGCCTAGCCAGCTATAAATATACAGACTACAGACAGGGCATTCCAGAGCTTATCTGAAACTAACATGTGTTGGTTTGTAGTTGACTGTCCAATTGCCTGGTAAGAGAAGATTTATTTTGATCTATAGTTTATTTTTGCCTCTGTTTTTCATTATTTGTAGGAAGAAAGGGATAGCGTGTAGGCAGGAAAATGTACTTCGATTAATAGTTTGTTGATTTACCTCTAAATTTCACTATTGGCTATTAGAAAGTGACAGATTTTAGACAAGCAAACTTTAGCCACCCCAAGGGGCCTAGTCAGCTATAAATTCACATAGACTGCAGACAGAATAATCCAATGCGTATCTGAAACAATCCTGTGATGGTTTGTAGTTTTTTGATCTTTACTTTTATAAGAAGGTACCACTGTGAGCAAAAATGATGTAAAAAAGATACGGCTTTTGTGTGCTGGCAGAAAGCATGGCAAATCAGAGTGATGACTTTATTGTACTTAATTTATTAGATTGTTTCTGTGATTTTTCTCATAGAAGTTGACTTAAAATCTCTTTGAATGCTGTAGTAATTGATTTTGATTATCCTTTTATTTTCAAGTATGGAGAGATTCCTCAAGATTAGAGATATGCACTTGTTAACTCTGTCTTTAAGGGTAAGGGGGAGCGTTTATTTAATCTTGTGGAAATATAATGGAATGTTATTTTAGATAAATTATTGTCAGAAAGGTTGGAACTTGAATCAATATATCAGCATGCGTATGCTGAAAATAGATCTATAACCACCTGTAATATGATGTTTTATAACAATATAATAACAGCTCTAAATGAAAAATTGTGATGTGATGTCTTTTATGCAGACTTAACCTCAGCATTTGAAGGTGTCATACACAAAACACTGATCAATAAATTAGAACAACTAGGTATTGATGTACTGTTGATAAGACGGATAGCTGAATGGCTTACAAACTGGACATGACAAGTATCATACAGCAACCGGACAGGTGAAATTCTAGGTTATAGTCAGGGTGTCCCACAGGGCTCTGTCCTAGCCCCTTAATATTTAGGTTGTATCTTTCAGATCTTTTTCATCTGAGATGTTCTACAGTCTGTATGCCGATGACTTGAAAATGGGTAGGCTGACTGCATGTGTTACAGATAGGGCATGTCTGCAGAAAAACTTGACTAAATTGACCATCTGAGTACAGGTGAATAATATGCTGATTGATACATCAATAACTAAGCATATGAGATTTGGGAGACATAAACTGAAAGGTAAATATTTAATGCAGCACACAGTAAGTGAAACTAGATTAATTTAAGGACTTGGGTATATGGGTAGATCTAGCTTTGAGTTTTTCTAATCATACCAATCAATTGGTTAATATAGCAATAACCCACACCTGGGTGTGGGTAATGCTGGATTTACCCACAGTTGGTGTGGTTTGGTCATGAGGGTGAAACCCGAAAGACAACCGTGGGTAAATCCAGCATTACCCACACTCAGAAGTGGGTTATTGCTATTATACAATGACATTATTTAAGAAAAAAAATAATTACTTTTCTTAAATAATGGCATTGTATAATGCTTCCTTGCTGCCCTTCCACAGATGTCTGGTATTCTGCAGCAGTTCTGATGTACTGCGCATGCGTATGCTTACGCAGTACATCAGAGCTGTGGGGAAAAGCAACGGAGAAAGCAAGATCTCCGTTGCTTTTTACAAACTGTCTTGCTATGTTAAACCCATTTAAAATAGCGAGACAGTTTTGAAAAAAGCAATGGAGAAAGCAAGATCTCCGTTGCTTTTTACAAAGTGTCTCGCTATGTTCAAGGAGTTTAACATAGCGAGACAGCTTTAAAAAAGCAATGGAGAATCTCTGTTGCTTTTTTTAAAGCTGTCTTGCTATGTTAAACTCATTTAACTTAGTGAGACAGTGTGTAAAAAGCAACGGAGATCTTGCGTTCTCCATTGATGTAAAAAAAGAGTTATACTAGTGGAAAAAGTCCGGGCAACCGGACCTTTTTCTATTACTATAACTCTGATTTACAAAGTGCACGCTGACCAATCAGCATGCACGTTTTGGAATATTAATGGGGAGGTCATTGTGTAATGATAGTTCTAGAATTGCAGGTTGTATAAAAAGATTTATAAAGTCTAAGAAATCAGAAATTTTGAAATCATTGTTTGTTAGTTACATTAGACCCAAACTTGAATTTGGAATAACAAAATGGTAACCTTGTAAGAAAGCAAGCACATAAAATTTACTTAATGAGTTAATTGGAAAGAGTACAGCAGAAATATTCCAGGAGCATCAATGGATGTGAACATTTAAGTTATTATAAAAGACTAAAATATCTGAACTTGTGCAGTGTCTCATTTACACATTTAAGGGGATACATTATTCAGATATATAGGGCATTTAGAGATAACTACCTCTGGGACTGTTCGGGGCTATCAAAACGTAGTAGGGAATCATCAGACAAACTGTGGAAGATTCTGTAGGAATGAGAAGTGTACTAATAGGTTCTCTGAGAGAGCAGCTGATGCATGGAGCAGACTACCAAATTACATTAAAGCAAGCAATAGTTTAGATATTTTTAATAACAGCCTGGACACATTATGGGAACAACTGTTTTGGTATATTGGCAGGCTAGAAGGACATTATTGCATATGCTTGAAATATTTGTATGTATCCATGTATAAGCAGATATCTTTGTGTTGGATCAAGGAAGCTTTCTTCTGAACATAATGAAAATTCCAAAGAATACAAAAGATGTGATTTCTGTTGCTTACATATTTTTAGTTTAACAAGTACATCTGTTTCTCCTGTCTCAGGCAGTGCTGAAAAACAATGTTGAACAGACAGTACTGATAAAAACAAAGGCAACCTTCAGGCATGCCAAATGGAATCCAAATATATTCTAAGCTTTCTGTTAGATTTCTCTTTATCTTTGTATATTCTTTTTATGTCTGTATTTTTTTTCTACTTTTACCAGGCTGAGCTCCTGCCTTTAAGTAGTCAATGCTTTTATAAATGCTAATTAATTCTGACTGTAGTTCAAAAAAATCTCAAACATAATTTGGATGAATGGATGGGGAACAACAAATTCACCCTCGGTTTAGCACCCTTGTCCCTTATGGATAGGGGCTACATTCTGTCCATCTATGGGTTATTTGTACACAAAATATAGGGGGTAAAACTACCATGGGAATATAAGACTAGGCTTCTTAAGATCCTCAAAGATCAAAAACCCTGTAAGTAGCTATAAACATATGAACTTAAATATACATACATATGCAGCTTTTGCCTATATACAAGCCTATACAGAGAAGACTAACTTACTAGTGTACTGTGGCCAAGCAACACAAACTGTGTTTTAGGAAAAGTTAAAAACTCCTACTTTCCAGTGCAGGCACTGAACTCACCAGAACCTCTCACTCGGGTCAATATCATATCATCGAACGTACTATTTAGCGAATGCTTATTAGTGTAATACTAATAAGCAAAAACACTAAAGAGTGAATGTTCGTTTAATCGAAATGTTTTGCTGGGAAAACAACTGGTCAGCCATCATCAGAGATTTGCCCTCTTCCCCACTGTAGTGCGATCTCAGAGTTGGTATATTTAGTTGAGGGGGGCCTCACTATGATGGGTTTTGTTTGGTGATGTTTTTCTGGTTCGCTGGGTTTGCCAACTGGTTTTTAACCCAGGGAAATGTTTTGCTTAAATGAACGTTCGCTGTTTAGTGTTTTTGTATACTAGTGTTCGACTAATAAGCATTCGCTAAACAGTATGTTCAATAATGTGATATAAATCCCTCTCACTCACCTCTCATTTAGTGTAGCTGGTTTCCAGAGACACTACCCTATCCTATTGGCATCATCAGTCAAAGAATAGAGAAGCAGGAGGGCCCCTCTATGGTTTCCTGAGTTGGCTGAAGATCTTTACTCTATATTATGAAGCCAGCTTACTACATATAGCCAGATCCAATGTGCTGCTATATAAACAGTGGTGTAGTAGCTATCCTGTCACAGTAGCAAAAAAGTATCCTACTGTCTCTCATGTTGTCTCAGTAACAGCAGACTGTCTCCTAATAAGTCGTGGAGAAACCCACATGAAAATTTTCTTCACAATGCACTGATTTGGATCCTAGGGAAAGAAAACAAAAACAATTTTCTGTTTACTGGGCGATGGTAGCTTCAAGGCATTTAGAGTCGTACAGTAGTGCCGCTCACCAAATTCTGATCATTTCTCTGTATCTGTGACTTTGTTTCTATGGTCTGGGGCCAAGACCCCTTCTCCCGCCTTAGCAATGGAAACTGTCTTTTATGAGTTTTGACTGAAGTACAACTCTTAAAAACACCAGAAGGGCTGAAGCAATAATTTAAGGGTTAGCTCGTTGTAAGTTGGTCACTTAATTGTTCTCTCAGACACATCTCATTGTAGCACTATACTATAAAACAGGGCTGAATTTTCTATGGTTATTACCCTAGTCAGAAGGAGGTCAGAGTTGCGGGCTTTGATATACAAAGAATATTACACTTCTTCTTCTTTCGGCTTTTTCCCGGTTAGGGGTCGCCACAGTGGATCACCTGTCTGCTCATGATTGGCAGTGGAGTTTTACAGGGTCATGTTGCCAGCTCAACACCCAACCTTCCACTGAAGGCACACACATGCACACACTCACACCTAGGGCCAATTTAAAGTATCCAATCCACCTACAGCATGTCTTTGGGATATGGGATGAAACCAGAGCACCCGGAGGAAACCCACGCGACCACAGGGAGGACATGCACACTCCGCACAGAAGGCACACCAGCCAGGGATCAAACCGGAGAACCTTTTGCTGTGAGGTGACAGCACTAACCACTGCACCACCGCGGCTGCCCAAAACAATGCTCAGAAAAGGCAGGAATTTTGTGGAAAAAATGACTTGATGCCAGAGGTAGTTTCTGCTCTTTCTCTTAACCTAGCCATCCATCTGATGGTGAATGTTTCCAAATTAACAAAATAAAAAAGACAAGGCCCTCCACACATTGTATGCTTAGTTTATCTATCGTACATTAAGGATCAAAGACATCAGACAATCTGATCATTTTTTGCCTTCTTTATGAAAGAAAGACAAGGCTGATCAGTTACAAAGCAAATACTTTCAAAGTATCTATATAATTGTATTTTTGATGACTAATATAAAAGGCTTGAATGCAGTGGTTGGACCAGTAGTCATTTTAAATGCAAAGACTCATTTATCTGAGTCTTGCAATGCCGAGATTAAATGGCAGAAAATGCAGGCTTGCTTATCTCAAGTCCGATATTGTTATTTGTCAGAATATTCCCTTTTCTTCAATGTAAAGCAATCTCAGAGTTGGTATGTATAATTTCAAAGGGTATGGAGGAATTTACTCATCTTGCAAAAAACAGCTTTAAAGGAGGAAAGTGATGTTCATCGTTTACTGATCTCCTGTGTATTCAGGTTTTTTTGGGCATTTTGGGACTCAGTGGTGTGAGTCTCAACATTTCAATAGCATGCTGGACAGGCCTTATTCTACAAGGAAGGGAAATACCATGGCAGTCTTTATATGGCTATCTCTGCAAAGAAATCTGTGAAGCTATTACTCTTGACATACATTCACAGACTATTATGAATCTGATTATCCATTCAGGGCAAGGGTAGATTTTATCACCTCTATACCGCATAATGAGGTTCATGAGAACCATCCTCCACTCTGATGTGATCTGATACATGGCTTTTGCTATTCCCAAATATAAGAAGTACTTTACATGGTGGCAGAGATATATTGCTAAGGGGATGATGCGACTAGAAGAGGTCCTTATGTGTAGCCATGAATAATATAGATGTCTTTACTTTCTACTGTCCACATACCTCTTATAATGTTTATTTTATATATATATATATATATATATATATATATATATATATATATATATATATATATATATATGTAGCTTTGGATTCAGAATACAGTCAGAATTCTTCTTTCACCTTGGTATTGTTATAAATACATTGAAAAGCACATTACTGTGTATCCCATTGTAGAGACCTTAAGTGTCTCAGTAAGAATATTAAATATAACTATCTAACAAACTGGAAAAATAAACTATTATGGCAGCAAGTGTACCTTATAACTTCTAGCTACACTGCAAATAGACATTAGGGCTGTGACTCTGCATTCTGAAGGGTGAAAAGCATTGCCTGCACACACACTTCTTACATACTAGCAGTGCACAACCTCAGAATTCAAGACATGGTTATCTTTTTTTTTGCTAGCAAATCCAGGTATTTCATTTACCCAGTATTTAAATTCAGACTTAATATATATTAATAGAATATGATGACTGTGTGTGTTTGTGTGTGTGTGTGTGTGTGTGTGTGTGTGTGTGTGTGTGTGTGTGTGTGTGTGTGTGTGTGTGTGTGTGTGTGTGTGTGTGTGTGTGTGTGTGTGTGTGTGTGTGTGTGTGTGTGTGTGTGTGTGTGTGTGAGTGTGTGTGTGTGTAATGTAGCACAACAAAATATAGTATCATTGCTGCCTTGATTTTTCATTCTAGATCATAAATATTTCTGACTGGTGTAGGTCAGTCAGATTTGCTCAGTAAGTAGTGATTTCAGCAAAATATATTTAATCACATCTCATATACCAGTATTTTTAGTTTAGAATGGACTTTGTCGGGGTAGCTGCAATATCTTAATGTCTTTCAGGCTATACATATATATATATATATATATATATATATATATATATATATATATATGTATGTATATATATTGTTTGGAATATTGAACATAATTTTTTCTAGTGGCTTAGCATCTCCATATTCCCTGCTAATTAAATATTCCAACTCTGAGATCGCTCAACAGCAGGGAAAGGGAAAATCTCCATCTCCTTTTCCTCCAGTTTTTGTCCAGTTTAAGACTTTAACATAGAACAACCAGCAGCAGTATATTCAATCAAAAGCAATTTGATATTACAAAAATGACCTGACCGGAACACCAAAGGCACAGGTGTGTCCATATTCATAATATCCACACCTCCAGGCAAGTTGCTTAGCATAATGCAGCCGAGGTTATCCAGGTGCAACTAACTCTGGGCAAAACTGCAATCCAAATTGTAGCTTGCTACAGATCACCCACCATACCCCAGGATTCCCACTCCTCTTTTCCTGATGCACTGGAAAATATTAGGGTTCAACCAAACACCCTAATAATGGGCGATTTCAACTACCCCACCATTAACTGGGAAAACTACTCATGTACCAACTCCTTCACTTAACGCTTTCTGGAATTCATAAACTCCAATGCCCTGGGTCAACTTATCCACACCCCCACCAGGGGCAACAATATCCTAGATCTAGTCATTACCAATATGAGTGACCAGTGTTCCACACCTGAAGTCAATGCCTCATTGGTCTGATCCGACCATAAGCTAATTACCCTAGATATCCACATCCTGCCTCCACCCCCCATTAAGGAAACCATGGTAAAAAATTTCTCCAAAGCCAACTTCATGCTTCTTAAGACAGAAGTGGTGAACTTCATGACACCCATGCAGATGGACAATACAGTCACGACTACTGAATCCTACACAATTGCACTTTATAAGCACTTAGATGAGTGCATGGATCATGCTATCCCAAACAGAACCAAGACGCTATCCTCCAAAAAAAGGAAGCCAATCTGGTGGTCTCCTGCCATAAACAAACTGTACAACAGAAGGAAGAAACTCTTGCAAAAGAGAGTAAAATCCCACGAGTGGAGGAGCTCCCTGGTCAGCCTCAGTAAGAAGCTGCGATCCCTGATAAAATCCTCCAAAGCTAGTTACGAAAACAAAATCGCCACTGATTCTAAAGACAACCACAAAGCATTCTATAGCTATGTCAAGAATCTCAATGGCAACACTCAGATCTGCTCTGAGTTACAGCACAATGGCACTAAATATACAGACCCAACTGATATTGCCAACATCCTGGCAGATAGGTTCAGTGCTAACTTTACCCCCCTCTCACCCCCTAAAGAGCCCATCTCCACACCGGAAGAATGCAAAGTTCCTGTAATCACAGCTGCACAGGTAAAAAACACACTCTCCAAAGCCAAGAACACAGCATCCATGGGGCCAGATGACATCCCAGGCTGCGTTCTATACGAACTACAGAACAAACTGGTACCCCACCTAAGTACCATGTTCAATCATAGCTTCACCTCAGGCTTTGTGTCTGCTGAATGGCGCATAGCTATGGTTATCCCACTTCACAAGGGGGAGCCACCACGGACCCCAGGAACTACCGCCCCATTAGCCTGACGAGCCTGGTCTGCAAGGCCATGGAATGTATCATCATGGAACTTATAAACAAAGACATTGGTAATCTCCAAACTCTGGATTCCACCCAGTTCGGGTTTGTAAAAGGCAGATCATGTCTCCTAAACTCGCCTTTGAAGCAGTCACCAAAGTTGTAGACAAGGGTAAGGTGGTTCACACAGCCTATCTAGATCTTGCCAAGGCTTTCGACACCACCCCCCACTCTGGAATTATAGATAAACTCACTAATCTAGGTATAAATCCCTATGTCACAAGATGGGTTGCCAACTGGCTCACTGACAGAACCCACACTGTGAAAGTAGCAAACTCCAAATCCGACTTCTGACCAGTGACAAGTGGAGTACCACAGGGTTCAGTCCTGGGTCCTCTCCTGTTTGGTATCTACTTCTCTGAAGTACAGGCTAACACAGAAGGTCTTTGGCTAATGAAGTTCGCAGATGACTGCAAACTAGGAGCCATAATCGAAACTCCTAATGATGTGGACATCCTACAAAGGGACCTCACTGAGACAGATGCCTGGTGTCAAAGCCATGGCCTCAAGCTCAATGCCAAAAAGTGCATTATCATTCCCTTTGGTAAAAACTCTGTACCCATGAACTACAACATAGGCAGTAGTATACTTAACACCGAAAGTGTGATAAGAGACCTTGGGACACAGGTGGACAGTAGTCTCTCCTTTGATAATCACATCACCACAGTGGTCAGGAAATCCTTCTATGTGGCACACCTCATCACAAAAGGTTTCTCATCCAGAAAAAAAGAGGTCATTGTTCCCCTCTACTCATCACTCATTAGATCCATTATAGAGTACAACGCCCCTTTTGGTATGTACCTCACAAGACATCTACAACAACTGGAAAGGCCGCAGAAATACCTCACAAAGAGGATTACCGGCCTCAAACAGATGCCCTAAGTAGACCGTCTCAAAAAACTCCAGCTTTACACCATCGCATATCGCCTACTCAGAGGTGATCTCTGCCTAACATACAAAGCTATGTCAAACCCAGAGCTGTTGGACATGCTCCACTTAAAGAAATCCCAATCCCTCCGAGCTACACGCTCTAGGGACCTAAACCTTGTCACCACAATAAACAGAATATGTCGGAGGGATAGATTCCAGTCCCAGAGACTTCCCATACTCTGGAATAAACTACCTATCTATATCAATCAAAGCTCCTCATTAGCACTCTTCAAGAAAAATCTTGATGATTGGATGGGAAATAGGAAATTCACCCCGGGGATCACCTCTGTGGCTCTGCTTGACAGTGGCACAGGAAAAAATTTTTTTTGGGTGGCAAAAGCCAGGGTACCTTTTTGGCTGGGCTTGTATAGGCCCCAGGGCCGATAGCCTAGTACCTACCTATGAACCTATGAACGACAAATTACTTTTTGGTCAAAATGAGCGAACAACTAAACTAACTGTATCGACTACCAATTT
Source organism: Protopterus annectens (assembly GCF_019279795.1). NCBI lineage: Eukaryota > Metazoa > Chordata > Ceratodontiformes > Protopteridae > Protopterus > Protopterus annectens. The sequence continues at coordinate 166,205,562 of NC_056735.1, forward strand.
TTAATTTATTTACTTTTTGATGTATAAATTTGTCAGTGCAGCAGAAAAAAGAAAATGTGTGTGTACTAAGATTTTAAAGGCATGAATTTTAAAATTCAGAATGCAGAACACACAGCATGTACAGGAGAGACTGAGCATGGTTGGGGGGGTGTACTGAGCACTGTTGGGGGTGTATCACAGGCAGTTCCCCAATATAAGAAATATAGTGCACAGTAGCAGACATCTCTATCATTCAAGCATGTACTGTAATGTTGAATGGCTCACATTGCTACACTTTCTGTATAATTGCAATCCAAAATGAAGTGGTTATGAGGACAGTAAAAATGCACATCTAAATTAGACTATTAAGCACGAGTTCAGTCCAAAATGATGTTGACGTGAAAGTAGTGTCATCACTTTTGTTTATGGTGATAGCTAATATTTGCTTAGCTAGATCAAAATATGGTAAGTGACTACAATATCTATAGTGAGAAAAGCAACATTGATAATAACAGATAGAAAAATTACATGCCAAAGGGGTTTGATTTCATGAATTGTAAGGAAACTCATAAAAAACAGAAAATGCATGGATTTAAACTATCATTTCACAGAAAACATTTCAGAATATCAAAGGATGGAATACTGTCTGATAGGAAAAACAGTTGCAATGATGTAAGTGCTAAGGATAATTCATTCTTAACATATGTTAAGCTTACAAAACAAATGTTATAGATAAATAAATGCAAAATAAGAGGAATGTGACTAATAACATCTCTCATTCAGTCCATTACTTATTACTGGTTTAATGCAACAGTAATTAACAGTCACCAAAAACCCCAGCTGAAACACAGCAGAGGTGTAGAAGCAGTGTAAATGCTTTCCTTTCAGTATATCATAAAATGCCAAGTTCAAATAATACCGAGGCGGAACAATATTAGTAGCAGTCCAAGTTGTAAACATCACAGACCAGTAATCGAAGAATAAAAGCATAGATTATTATAAAACAGGGTTAGTGCTTTTACTGTAAAGCTTCATCAGACCACATGTTTCTGCTGAGATATTTGGTGACTTTTGAATCTTTTCTATGTTAATTGCCATGTTGCTTCTCTTTTTTGCTTCTCAATAGTAATTAAACAATGTATCTGTTAGAAAATCCATCAGTGTTGATTACAGCTGATAACTATAACTACCCTGTTTACTGGTTTAATGCAGTCAGTAGTTAAACAATATACCTGTTAGAAATCCATCATTGTTGATTACAGCTGATAACTATCCTGTTTACTGGTTTAATGCAGTGGGTAGCTAAACAATATATCTGTTAGTAAATCCATCAGTGTTGATTACAGCTGATAACTATCCTGTTTACTGGTTTAATGCAGTCGGTAGTTAAGTAATATATCTATTAGAAAATCCATCGGTGTCGATAACTGCTGACAAACATCCTATTTAACAAAGCACTAAATGTATACTTCAAGACAAATAACACAATACTATCACATAACACAATACTGTCACATAACATAATATAACATATACTATCACATAACACAATACTGTCACATAACACAGTACTATCATAATCACATAACAGAATACTGTCACATAATACAAAACTATCACATAACAGAATACTTTTGTATGCATATTGATATTTTAACCTTGATAAGACAGATCAAGAACTGGACCTCTAATGTCTTGTGCATATATGTGGAAAAGGCATGAATATAGAATGCACAAAAGTAGAATATACTCTGTTTAAAATAGGATTACGAGCCCTGGCTTTGCTAAGATGATCGTAAGATGCTATCATTAGTATGTTCAGTTGCATGCATTCAAAAACATGTTTTAACTCACAATCTATTGTAAAGAGCTTCAAATGTTACCTTTTCCTTTGTTTGTTTTGCATCTCCTTTGTCATCTTGAGACACAGCTTTCTCCTCTTTGTTCAGTGACGGCTCTTGAAAGCCCCGCTGTTTCATTCTTGCCATGCTGATCCATGCTGGCTCTGATGAGGGTAGTTCTGTTGCAGTTTTTGGGGAGGCGATAGCTTTCTCTGATAATAATAATGTGAAACGTATGAGGGAGACTGTCTATGAATTGCATACATAAACATATTGTGTAACACCAAAATGACCACCACAACTCAACTATCCATAAAATAGCCTAAGACAAATTACTATTACTTAATTAAATATTATATACATTTCTGTATATTCTTACACATTTTGATTCTGATAGATGATCTCTGGATAAAGGTATGGCAAACTGTTTCTTTCATCTAAGACAGAATGGCTTGATATGTTGACATAAATTCATAACTGATTTTGCAAACAGAGAAAAACATGGATCAAAGTGGAGTATAATTCATTCATTCTCCAGCTTCTCACTTAATCTACTGCAGGGTCTTGGGGGATATTGAACCAATCCCTTTACTCAATGGGAACAAGACATTGAAAGTCATCATGAATAGGGTACCAACCTGTCTCGGGGAACACACACACACACACACACACACACACACACACACACACACACACACACACACACACACACACACACACACACACACACACCATATTCTCTATCTGACATTACAGGGATATAACAGTCTGAATGAGTTGTCAGTAAGAAATCCTCAAATCAGACTTGTATGCTTATTGCAGATCCTGTACCGTATGTCAAAAGCTGAATTCTGCCTATAGTAAATATTAAGACTGCGTGTGATCAAGTGGGAATGGAAGAGCCTCCTACTAGTACTTGTGTAGTTTGAAAGTACATTAAAATCCAGGTCTCCTAAATCCTCCGTGATCTTGAAGTCCATCCCAACTTGAGGGATGCTACACTCTGTAGAATAATTATGCAAGGCAGACAATGGCATAGGATCTGAGAAGCACACATGTGCCAAACCTATGTTATTTTAGTCCATGTTCCTTGAGACATCTGTATACAGATGCTAGCCTTCATGGATATAAAAGCAGTGCATACCATGGGAGTTACCCATTGAGTCAGTTTTTGCATCTCTTAACACTCATTCACTGACAGGTGTAGTCAACTTGGTGTAAGTAATACAGTGACTTTCCTTCTGGCCACTTAGAATGTAGCTATCATTTTCTGCTATCAATCGCCACATGCTTATCTTTAAATTAAGATTATTACCAGTTTGCTTGCATTACATCTATCTCTCTCTATGCATGTCTGTGTGTTGTGTATATCACATGTCTTGGTACAATTAATGACATAAAGACTTAAGTGATACCAACTTTTCTGCTCTGCATATGCACTGTTTATTACTCATCATTGGCATTTCTCCTTTCTCCTTCATTTGTTCTCTTTTCATCTAGTTAGTTGTGATAAGATTATGGGTTAGAACATCACTGCAGTCTAGATATACATAAGCACTCTGCATAAACATAAAACCAGCTGATGATTACAAAGTATCAGACTATCAGTTCAGCTCATTTTGCTAGGAAATGATGTTACTTTTCCAGAACAAAATGATTATTCAGTATGTAATTGTTGTAGACAACCAACTCAATTTAAAAAATATATAACTCATTCATAAGCCTATCTTAACTAAGACTTCAACAAAAAAAACATTCAGGGGGCAGCCAGTTTAAAGTAAAATCCACATTGGATCAATCACTTAGGATTATCCACTGTCGTCCTCAAACATACCCTAATTCTGTAATATAACTTTGCACCTGGTACAGCACAAGTAATTTGTACTGGTGCAGATTCACTGCTTGTGAGCTGTACCTAGACATGGCTTTTGTGTTCCCATGTCACCATCAGCCACAGGTGGTATGTGAGCTCTTTTGTGATGCTCAGCCATGATAATCTACCTTTGGATATGGTAACCAGACACAGGGCATACAGTGTACAGATATTATGTGACTGTAGGATTCTACACACCTGGTATCACATCACCAATTTGTATTTTTTTCTCCCATTTCACACATACCTAGCGTCTGCACCTTCAGACTACCTGATACCCATTTCATAACTCAGCATAACCTTTCACCAGCTGCTTATTTTCACATGGATCTCACTGCTAGTGTCACTATTTAATCATCCCCAGTTTATCCTCACCAAGCGCCCTTTTCTCATAAAAGTAGGGAGGTAGAGTGGTATCTCTGACAAAGTGAATCTTTTTTTGGATGACGCTACACACACTTCAGTAAAGTGCAGTGCAGTGGATGTAGCCACTAGATTGCACTGTCCTAACAGTGATTCTCAACAGCACCCTACCCAATACCAAGTGCTTCTATGATCTGGTTTCTTGTATACCTATCTGCTACAAAGTTTGGTTACAGGGACACTCTTGCACTTCTACAGTGGGTGTCCTGCCTTGGACCGAAGCCAAAAAGGTTCCACCCACTTAGCTAACAATCTCCATCTTTATGACATTGATTGTAACATCACTAAAATCTCACCCACAGCATCAGCTTTCCTCAAACATCCCATACAGCTGGATTCCATTCCTGTTTTTCTTCCCTGTGGAATAAATCACTCAGCATTCATGTTCCTCGGCTTCTCACAGTGCTCCATTGTGATTAGCTTCTCCTTTGGAGTTCACCAGTTTGAAGTACTTTCATCATAAACAGTATTTCACATTTAACCTGGTACCATGGCATTATTCTTATTATAAAACACAATCTCAGCTGACGGCACTGGTGAAAACAATACAGGAAATTGAAAAATGTAAATCATTTACAGTATTATAGTGGAATGTGCTTATGATGTCTGAAAATAAACTTAGGCAAGCTATGTGAAACAACTTCATACAATCTTAATAAAAGTGGCAGGAATGCAAGGAAAAAAAGCAGGTTAGTGCGTGTCAGTAGAATGTAGTAAATGTAAAGCAGAGATACAAGAAAATGTGTAGGTCTGAGCAAAAAGTCTTGAATGACAGTCTTCAAGAAAAGAGGAATCAAAAAACAGAGCAGCTAAGTAGGGGCAAAAGACCACTATTCGCAGAAATCTGATCGAGTGCTTATTTTTTGGTATTTGAAATGATTTTATATCAATATAGACACTGTATTCTTGTCTTTTCACCCAGGTTATGGCTGAAAAGGATCTTTGGACAAGCCCCACCTACCTAGTTACCAAATAAATAAATAGATAAATAAACAAGTGTAGATGTTTGTGAGACTATAGGAATCTGAATGGAATAACTGCTGTGGAATATGTGTATGTGCACGTGTGTGTGTGTGTGTGTGTGTGTGTGTGTGTGTGTGTGTGTGTAGAATCTGAATTAAGGCAGTGGTGTGTGTATATGTGTGTGTGTGTGTGTGTGTGTGTGTGTGTGTGTGTGTGTGTGTGTGTGTGTGTGTGTCTGTGTGTCTGTATGTGTGTGTGTGTGTGTGCATGCATGTGTGTGTGTGTGTGTGTGTGTGTATGTGCACGTGTGTGTGTGTGTGTGTGTGTGTGTGTGTGTGTGTGCACGTGTGTGTGTGTGTGCACGTGTGTGTGTGTGTGTGTATGTGTGTGTGTGTGTGTGTGTGTGTGTGTGTGTGTGTGTGTGTGTGTGTGTGTGTGTGTGTGTGTGTGTGTGTGTGTGTGTGCGTGTGTGCGTGTGTGTGTGTGTGTAGAATCTGAATTAAGGCAGTGGTGTGTGTGTGTGTGTGTGTGTGTGTGTGTGTGTGTGTGTGTGTAGAATCTGAATTAAGGCAGTAACTGTAACAAATGTAACTCAGAATGGTGGGATCTGAAATGAACTGTGACAGATACAAACTGGAGGAATATTCAATGCAAAATGACAGGTGAAAACAAGAACGAATCCAGCTTAAAAGGAAGCTTGTGAGACTCACAGGTGACTACTGAGTATCACAGGTAATGACAGAGCCTTAATTTCATCACAACCTCATGCTGGGAAATGACCGCGCAGTCTGCTTTTCTTTGAAGACTGCACCTGCATTAGCATAGCTATATCACATAGGTAGTAACTCCTAGTAAATCATGACTGTGTTCTCGTCAGACTCAAAGGGGAAGGGGGTGACATCACACTTACTGGATTATGGAAAGTGTTGAATGAATGAAGCTGAAGAAGCCTGATACGGGAACCATAGCTTATCAAAGAGGAACAAGGCATGTTTTGGTACTGTAGAATGTGGCTGAGTAGAACTAGTATTGATTCTTGTAATTAATATACTTTAAATGGACAGTACAATTAGCATTTAATGAGAATGAAACAGAGAGTATAACTAGGTTTTCTGAACTGTACCTACTCTGAGTGTGGTTACTTGTTGCACAAATTCACTTAGCACAATGCAACAAAGATTTCTGAATCTAGGCCACTGTCTGTCTTCAGAATATGCATACAATGTAGGGTCTATATCACAACATCAAACTAACAAAAATTCAATTGTTGTAATATCGAACTCCTAAAGTCCGAAACCCAACAAAACCGAAAACACAGAAGAGCGATTTTTTTCCCAAGGAAAAAATCACTGTTCCGTGAAAAAAAAGAAAAAAAAACAACAACCTTAAACTTAAACTAAAGTGGGGGGCTTCACCTCCCACACCCCCCAACATGGGGGGCTGTGCCCCCCCATGCCCCCCTACTTAAATATACCAATTCTGAGATGGCACCACAGTGGAGGAAATAGCAAAGCCCCAAAAACGGCCCACCGATTTTTTTCCCTGGGAAAAAAGTCAATGTGCCATGGCTTCACTATTGTCAACTTTCGGACTTGGGTTCGATATTACAATGTTCAAACTTGTTTTAGTGTGACGTTATAATATAGACCCTACAATGCATACAAGTCCTGTAATCATCTCATCTACTAACTAGCACCAACATATAAAAAGTAGCCATGATTTTGAATTTCTGTGTCTGGTTCTTAACATAAAAGGATTTACATTAATTATTAGCTCTGGACCCTTTGCAAACAGTATTTTAATTTAAATGTATGAATGCTGTTCACATACTTAGAAGCAGGCAGTGTTCTTTAGTGATAACAACTGAAAAAGACTGGTTAAAATGATCTGTATAGCAGCAGACAAAAATAAAAAAAAATGCTGGAGCATCACCCTGTACTGCTTTATAATAAATATCCTGAGAAAAAAGGCATAAATAACTAAGTAAACATTTCAAAGTGCTTTGACTGGTGATGAAATCTTGTCAATATGCCAGGTAAATAGCTCACTCATCTATTTTTACTCATAGCAAACATGTAGATCAGAGAAATATGCAAGCTGGTGCCGTTGGCAAACAATGCGGTAGTACTTGGATATTTTGATTTTGACATGTGGTAGGGATTATTACTGCCAACTTGTGCTAACTTTTCAGTTATGAATAACCCATGGAATTCGTAAAGACTCTCACAGTGGGTGCTAAGTGCTGCAGCCAAAATGGGCTGTTTCCTCCCAGAAAATGCAGTTTGAAGACGCACTAGCTGCAGTGAGAAAAGACCTCATCATTGACTAATTTGCATATCTTTTTATCACGTAGCATTACTGCTAGTGCTAATCATTGCATATCTGTTTACCATGTGGCATTACTGCTAGTGCTAATCATTGCAAATCTGTTTACCACGTGGCATTACTGCTAGTGCTAATCATTGCATATCTGTTTACCACGTGGCATTTCTAATAGTGCTAATCATTGCATATCTGTTTACCACATGGCATTACTGCTAGTGCTAATCATTGCATATCTGTTTATCACATGGCATTACTGCTATTGCTAATCATTGCATATCTTTTATCATGTGGCATTACTGCTAGTGCTAATCATTGCATATCTGTTTATCACATGGCATTACTGCTATTGCTAATCATTGCATATCTGTTTATCACATGGCATTACTGCTATTGCTAATCATTGCATATCTTTTATCATGTGGCATTACTGCTAGTGCTAATCTGCACTTTCCTGTGGTAATCACCTCTTGTGGCCCATGGATTGTGTTGGCACAGACACGTTCCTCATTCATTCAATCACACACATGCTCGCATTGAAAAACAAACACACACACACACACACACACACACACACACACACACACACACACACGCATGCATGCACGCAGGCACACTTACATAACTCTTACCTGTCTGTAAGTTTACGGAATATCCCTGATGAAGCCTTTTGTTTTGTCCATGCCTCTTGTAAATCATGGATGATTACAGTTGATAATGCTAGACATTAGAGTTACATTCTTCTTACTGTTTAGAAACTACATTGTGGTGCTACACCTGTTGTTCTATTAACTTTTTATGTGACTTGGAATAATTTTTAAAAATTCTCCCTAGTGTCATCTAGTGTTTGTTCTAGCTAAAAGTTTTGATCATGTCCATTTAAAAGTATGGTGCCTCTCCCCCACATAGACAACTGTCCCTGACTTTACAGAGCATCCCTGATTTTGCCTTATATATCTGCTCTGCTCCTCATAACCCGTGGACTAATATAGTCAATAATGCCAGACATTAAAAGTTCTATGCTTCTTATTGTTCAGAAAATACATCAGGGTGCAAGGTCTGCTACTAAATTAGGCCCTCAGCATGAATAATTAAAGCAATATTAATACTCTCTCTTTTTTCCTTTTGTTCTTTTTTTAAACTGTTTTAAATGACTCAGGGAAATATTTAAAGAATGTTCATGGGGTTGAATGTTAGTGCAGAGGACTAAAGCTCAGCCTTGTTAACAAACTGCTTTCGGCCCCAAAGGTACAGGGTTTGAATCTCCCCCCCCCCTTGTTCCTTTAACTGTTTCAAGTGAGTTATGGCAATATTTAAAAACACTTCTGGTGACTAGTGCTAGTGCAGAGGACTCGCCTTTGATTGCAGGTCATTTTTTTCTGCCAATGATACAGGATTTAAAGCTTTTTCCTGTTTTTTGTAAGTGACTTAGAGTAATATTTCAGTATCACTGGTGTACTGCTCTAGTGATACCCCCATATGCCGTAGATCTTTCCTGCTGCAAAACCTGTTGTTACATTAATTTTTTAAGTGACTTAAGGGTTGTAATTCAAATAACTGGTGTCTAGTGTTCCGCCCATATGCCTTACATCTTTCTTGCTGCAGAACCTGTTTTATTAACTTTTACGTGACTTAAGGGTTATAATTCAGTTCACTGGTGTCTTGTTCCCTGTCCCAGTATTGCAGAATTTGTTCATTAGTCTGGGGGAGTTTAGTGGTATAGCAGCCCCACCTACAAAACATATTCACACATTAATGCACACACATATTCACACATTAATGCACACACATATTCACACATTAATGCACACACGTATTCACACATTAATGCACACACATATTCACACATTAATGCACACACATATTCACACATTAATGCACACACATATTCACACATTAATGCACACACATATTCACACATTAATGCACACACATATTCACACATTAATGCACACACGTATTCACACATTAATGCACACACATGCACAGACATACAAAGACGGTCACTTTTAATGAGCCCCCAAACACCTGACCATACTCATAGACATATTCACCAATACACTCTCACAACTGTATCTTAACGCTCACCTTACTAACCACCTACTGTGACTACTAGCCAGGCAGACACACACAGTCTCAAACAACCAAACAATGAATCAAAGATAGTAATGGATGAAAATAAACTTTTGGCTGAGTTAATTAACTCATTAATGTTGAACTCTGTGGGGGGAGAGCACATGGCCAGTGAGCGCAGGCCGTTTCCTCAGAATGCCTCATTAGCATGATGCATGGCCAAGGTGATGGCCCACTGCAGTGATCCTACAGACAACTTGATGTGGGTCTGTCTCTGAATCAGAAGGTGATACCACCAGTAGTCCTGCAACCCTTTCTGAACCAACACATCTGTTCATCTTTTTACAGAGAAGCTTCGAATTGTGGCAGCTGTGCCCAGTGAAAACTCATGACAAATGGCATGTATCACAGTATATTATGGGATCTGTTATTTTCTGTCTATTAGAGAAATCTATAATATTGCATCTGAAGCATCTCAATATAATACAAAACAAAAGAGACAACTGAAAATTGTACAACAGTGAGACTTTATTTTGGAAATAAATTCTAATGAGTTTGTGGCTTTGATTGAAGCTTTGGTTTGTTCTACAAAATGTCACATTTCACTAAGAAGCATCTGAAAAGTGGTCATCTGAAAAGTAACCACTACTTTGCAGGCTTCAGACAAAGAGCTCAAATCCTGAAGTATGTCTGTGAGCACTGGGCTGGCATCATGGTTTTACATGCTACTATAAGAAAAACATTGCAACCTCTTAATAATTTCAGGATTATTAACCTGGCGATCCTATCTTTCCTTAGAGTTTTCTATCCATTTTCAGTTCCAGTTCTGACATGTTTTTCACTAAGGTTTTGGTTGCTCTGTTACAGGGTCAGGTTTTTGGTAACACACAGGATCTGTCTAACCATAATCAGATTCTAAACCCTTTTGTAGCTTCTATAACTCTTTCCCTTTATTAATTTGTCACGTCTTTCTGTCACAATTGTACTCTTTCCTGCACCAGTCTTATGCTGAACGAGTGCATCAGTTTGTTACCTAACCTGTACTTTATCAAAAGGATTGGCATGACATAATGCTAACTCAGTTATTTGAGCTGCAGTCTTGTTGCAAACACTCCACAGGAGCACCTTCCTTTGTAGCATTCATTTCAAATTTTCTGATTTCTGCTACTAGCACTCTCTTCCTCTCTATCAGTGGAGCAGCATTTAATGATGTAACACTGTCCCACATTTCAAACATGCTAAATTTTTACTTGCTGTTTGTTGTTTTACAGAAGATGGCAGATTGCATATTGTAAATTCAGATTTAGAAGTAGATAATTCAGTCTCAAACATTGTGCCATTAACTAACCACTGCTTTAAAGTGTGTAATAAGTCATGCATCTGGGCTCTTACCAGTTTGTCAGCATTAAAACAACATTTATATGATGTTGTGTCTTTCACACCAGAGATTATCACAACCCTAGCCTAAATTTTTTTCATAAATTTGTCATAATCTGTATAATCAGTTACCGACATGTTCATATACAATTTAATGCCTCTCCTGACATCTGGGACGACAGGATTTTCAACCATTCTGATCTGTCCCAGTTTTCTTGGGATGTGTATCATTCACAAACCATCCGGTAGAACTCCAAGTCAAGTATACTTCTGGGGCTAACAATTCTACTGGCTAGTCTCACCTTATTCTCCAGAAATGTATTCAGTAGCTTTTCCATAGTTGGAGTTACCAGGAAGGACACTGGAAACATAAGCAGCATTAAGTCTTGTTGGTAAGCACACAAAGACCAGCAGCCTTCTTCAGAGGGAAATGGTAGTAGCATCAGAGGGAAGTATGAACATAGGGAGATTATACCCTTGGCAGCAACACTGTGTCTGATACAATGCTCAGGAACATGCAGTAATGGTATAATTAAACTATTAGCCAATAAGCAAATGAATTACACAGTAAAGAATATAATAAGAACTTGGAGTTTATTGTAACTTAAAGGTCTACTTAGGAATCAAACCGTCTTATAGATATTTGTTATTTTCTTATCAGTGTTGTAGTCTTTCAGATATTTGGTAATGAGACACCTATTTTGTTGCTCCATGCAGGGCCACCATGCTTTGAATTCATCAGCCAGTTCTGACACACATGCATATATACAAACACACACTAATACTGAGATTATCAAGGTGTGCCATCTATTTTTATTATTATTAAAACTGTTTCATGGATATATAAAATAACTTTATTCTGTGAAGGTCTTTATTTATTTACTTAATATTTGTTAATTGGATAAGTGGGCTGGTCAAAGGACCCTTTTCACCCATGGCCCAGGCCAGATAGACAAGTACAGAGTAAATACACATATGCGATCTATCAAGTAAAGCATCATTCAGAAAAAATTGCAGTGTTAAATATAAAGAATAATAATAAAGCACCTTCCCATCTACAGAGTATAAGGCTCTATATCAGAAGATCGAAGTTTCAAAACTTCGAATCTGATATGGTCGACGCCATATGATTGAAGTCTTGAAACTTTGAATCTTTTAACGGAGATCTCCGTACAGCATGGAAAGGGAAGATTTCCCTTTTCTGCACTGTAGTGCGATCTCGGAGTTGGTATATTTAAGTAGCGGGGGGTGTGGGGGTGCAGGGGGGCTTGCCCCCCTGCTTAGAGCATTTAAGTGGTTTGTTTTTGTAGCTTGTTGTGTTTTATTACATTTTCAGTGTTTCACGACTTCAATTATATGGTGTTGACCATATCAGATTTGAAGTTTTGAAACTTTGGTAATGCAATATAGACCCGAGTATAATTATGTAGGCATTTGCCGCTGAATATATCATCAGTATATACTTAATGTACAAAGTTAATAATGCATCAGTTGCATAATTTATAATTAAAGCATAATTATGCAGAGCATACCATATTGTGCCACTAGTTGTAGATGAAAAAAAAAACTTTTTTGCAAAATGGAAGTAAACATGCAGTTATTAAAATCTTCATTACCCTGTAGCTTAGTTTATTAATGGGCAAAAGCAAATAAAAAAGTTAAAACTGACTTTTGTAACAGAAAAAAGTATCCATCCATCCACAGCACTTTTTCCCATTTTTGCACATGGGGTTGGGTGTCACGTCAACAGCGACAATCATCTAGAGCCAAGGATTTCTCTACCTGATGGCTAGCCCTGCCACAGTAGTTCTTCCACACCACACACTCAAACCTGTGGCCAATTTAGAGTGCTCAATCCATCTAATGCATGTCTGATATGTGGGAGGAAACAGGAGCACCTGACGGAAACCCATGTGAGCACAAACCTCTGTACAATTATGAGCAAATTCTGTTGCTATAAATGCTGTGAGCTGCAGGGGGCGCAGTTCTGCTCCTTTCGAATGTCAGTAGTTTGACTTGGTCTGTAGTGCTGTAACTGTTTTGCTAAACAACAATGACCAGATGTAGAATGTATGATAAAGGGATAAGCACACAGAAGCAAAATATGTAACATTTTACAGTTACAACAAAGGATGGCTGGTGTGACATCTGGAAAGAGGAAGGAGGACAAGGAGACCTGGTGGTGGAATGAAGAAGTACAGGAGAGTATACAGAGAAAGAGGTTGGCGAAGAAGAAGTGGGATTGTCAGAGAGATGAAGAAAGTAGACAAGAGTATAAGGAGATGAGGTGCATGGTAAAGAGAGAGGTGGCGAAGGCTAAGGATAAGGCGTATGAAGAGTTGTATAAAAGGTTGGACACTAAGGAGGGAGAAAATGACCTGTACCGATTGGCTAGACAGAGGGACTGAGCTAGTAAAGATGTGCAACAGGTAAGGGTGATAAAGGATAATGACGGAAACATACTCACAAGCGAGGAGAGTGTGTTGAGCAGATGGAAAGAGTACTTTGAGGGGTTGATGAATGAAGAGAATGAGAGGGACAGAAGGTTGGATGATGTGCGGATAGTGAATCATGAAGTGTAGTGGATTAGCAAGGAGAAAGTAAGGATAGCTATGAAGAGGATGAAGAACGGAAAGGCTGTTGGTCCAGATGACATACCTGTGGAAGCATGGAGGTGTTTAGGTGAAATGGCAGTGGAGTTTTTAACTAGATTGTTTAATGAAATCTTGAAAAGTGAGAGGATGCCTGAGGAATGGAGAAAAAGTGTTTTGGTACCGATTTTTAAGAATAAGGGTGATTGTCAGAGCTGTAGTAACTACAGATGGATTAAACTGATCAGTCACAGCATGAAGTTATGGGAAAAGAGTAGTGGAAGCAAGGTTAAGAAGGGAGGTGATGATTAGTGATCAGCAGTATGGTTTCGTGCCAGGAAAGAGCACTACAGATGCGATGTTTGCTTTGAGAGTGTTGATGGAGAAGTACAGAGAAGGTCAGAAGGAGTTGCATTGTGTCTTTGTGGATTTAGAGAAAGCATATTACAGGGTGCCTAGAGAGGAGTTGTGGTATTGTATGAGGAAGTCGGGAGTGTCAGAGAAGTATGTAAAAGTGGTACGGGATATGTATGAAGGTAGTGTGACAGCGGTGAGGTCTGCGGTGGGAGTGACGGATGCATTTAAGGGGGAGGTGGGATTACATCAAGGATCAACTCTGAGCCCTTTCTTATTTGCAATGGTGATGGACAGGTTGACAGACGAGATCAGGCAGGAGTCACCTTGGACTATGATGTTTGCAGATGACATTGTGATCTGTAGTGAGAGTAGGGAACAGGTGGAGGAGACCCTGGAGAGGTGGAAATATGCTCCAGAGAGAAGAGGAATGAAGGTCAGCAGGACTAAGACAGAATATATGTGTGTGAATGAGAGGGAGGATAGAGGAATGGTGAGGATGCAGGGAGTAGAGGTGGTGAAGGTGGATGAGTTTAAGTACTTGGAATCAACAGTTTAGAGTAATGGTGAGTGTGGAAGACAGGTGAAGAAGAGAGTTCAGGCAGGATGGAGTGGGTGGAGAAGAGTGTCAGGAGTGAGTTGTGACAGACGAGTACCAGTAAGAGTGAAAGGGAAGGTCTACAAGAGGGTAGTGAGACCAGCTATGTTATATGGGTTGGAGACAGTGGCATTGACAAAAAGGCAGGAGTCAGAGCTTGACGTGGCAGAGTTGAAGATGTTACAATTTGCACTGGGTGTGACTAGGATGGACAGGATTAGGAATAAGTATATTAGAGGGTCATCCCAGGTTGGAAGGTCTGGAGATAAAGCCAGAGAGGCAAGATTACGTTGGGTTGGACATGTGCTGAGGAGGGATGCAGAGTATATTGGGAAAAAGATGCTAAGGATGAAGCTGCCAGGTAACAGGAAAAGAGGAAGGCCTAAAATAAGGTTTATGGATGTGGTGAGAGAGGACATGCAAGTGGTTGGTGTGACAGAGCAAGATGCAAAGGACAGGAAGAAATGGAAACAGTTGATCTGCTGTGGCGACCCCTAACGGGAGCAGCCGGAAGAAGAAGAACAACAACAAAGGATGGCATCCAAAGCCATGTTCAGAATGCTGAAGGGACAGTAACAGGATGCATAATCAAAGTTTTCACTCTAGTAGAAATTATGTAAAAAACAACCACCAACCTTTGCCAGAACCCAAGTCTACAAATGGCAGCCAAATAGAAAATTCCAAATAAACAAATGGACCCAAGAAAAGCCGAATAATCCAGTATTATCAAATTTCTAACATTTATTGAAAGTACATAAGTGCTTTTGCATTAAACTGCCTCTTCAGACGTAATACGACAAACAACCGAGGCTCATTAAATACTCTAACCCTTACATAATTAATTAGTCACATGACTAATTTAAAAAGATTAAACTTTTATTAACGTTTCTGAACTTTTATGCCTGTTGCTGTGGTGGCTACATTGGTTTCTGCTGCCTTTACTTATATCTATATCTATATCTATATATATATATATATATATATATATATATATATATATATATATATACACACACACACACACACACACACACACACACACACACACACACACACACACACACATACACACACACACAAACACGCTAGTAGCTCATAAAACTCCTGCCCACTGTCACTTGCTCAAAAAACTCCTACTAGCCCAACCTCCCATTTCTACATAGCCTTCCCAGCATCTAACCTATAAAATGATATAAAAACTACATAGTCCTACCTCACACTCACAGTTATGACCAGTTTAGAGTGCCCAAATCACATCTTTGGAATCTGAGAGGAAACACAAGAAGAACATACAGACTCTGCAAAGAAGGCATGCTGTTCAGGGGTCAAATAAGGGAACCTCTTCATGTGAGGCAACAGCACTATCCACTGCACCACCGTGCCAATGCGATGTGTTTTAGATAAATTGTGACACAGTTTTTGTAGATGAAATGTGTCATTGATCAAATACCACATACCTATATAGATACAGATATATAGGTCCATAGGTTCATAGGATGATACTAGGCTATTGGCCCAGATGCCTCTATAAGCCTAGCCAAGAATGTCGCCCATGTTCTCACAAAGTCAGCACCTGTTTCCCCTGTCCAGCAGGGACACAGGTTGGATCCCAGGGATGTATTTTGTGTTTCCCATCCAGTTGTCCAGGTTCCTCTTAAAGAGGGCTACTGAGGTACTCTGCTTGACATCGACATGGAGTCTATTCCACAGATGAGGGAATCTTTGAGACACAAATCTATCCAGCCAACAAGTTCTATTAATGTCATAGACAGTTTGAGGCCTTGTGTGCAGGTTGTGCTAGTGGAGTTTGACTTACAGTTATGCAGCAACTCCATCAAGGCTGGGTCTGAGAAGGCCTTGTATGCTAGACACAGGTCACCTCTGAGCGGTCTGTATGAGACTGAGCAGAGGGACAGGACTTTTAGCCTATCTGTATAGGATAGCTGTTTGAGACCCTGGGTTTTCCTGCAAAGGAACCTCTGTTGTCTTTCCAGCTGCTGCATGTGCTTGGCAAGGTACATGCCGAAGGGGGTATTGTACTCAATAATGAGTCTAATAAGGGAGGAGTACAGGGCTATTATGACCTCCTTTTTCCTGGATGAAATACCCCTACTTATGAGGTGGGCCATGTAGAAAGCCTTCCATACAATGGAGGCAACGTGCTGGTCAAAAGTCAGGTTGCCATCAACCTGGGTGCCCAAGTCCCTCACGACTGATTGCATGCTTAGTACATTGCAATTAATGTGATAATTAGTGAGGATGCCATTTTTCCAAAAGGGATAATGATGCATTTCTTGGCATTCAGTTTGAGGCCATGCTTCTGGCACTAGTCTTTAGTTTGGGTAAGGCCCTCTTGGAGGATGTTCACATCATTAGGAGGATTTAAGACAGCACCCAGCTTGCAATCATCTGCAAACTTGGTCAGCCACAGACTACTGGTTTTAGCTTACACCTCAGGAAAGTGTATCCCAAACAGTAGAGGTTCCAAGACTGATCCTTGGGGTACGCCATTCATTACAGGTCTACTATTAGAGATGACTTCCCCTATTTTGACTAAGTGGGTTATATCAGTGAGCCAATTAGCTATCCATCTCGTAACATACAGGTTGATGCCTAGCTGGGAGACTCTTTTATGGCTGAGTGGAGAATAGTGTAGAAGGCTTTGGCTTGGTTAAAGTAGGCGGTGTGCACCATCTTCCCCTCGTCTATGGCTTTGGTGACTGTTTCAAAGAAGTCGACCAAGTTTAACAGGCATGATCTTCCTTTGACAAAGCCAAACTAAGTGGGGTCAAGTGTTTGGAGGTTGCCAATGTCCTTCTTTATAAGGTCCATGATAATGCATTCCATGACCTTGCAGATCAGGCTAGTTAGGCTGACGGACCTATAACTGCCTGGGTCAGTGGACGGTGTGAGTAATGGCAGTGGCTGTCCTCCATTTGGCTGGGGTGAAGCTGGTGCTCAGGCTTTTGTTGAATAGGGTGCCTAATGGTGCTGAGAGCCCATGCCTGAGTTCATGTAGATGCAGCCAGGGATGTTGTGGAGTCCCATGGAGGCTGTATTTTTTGCCTTTGAGAGAGCATTAAAGACCTTCTCCCTGGTGATGAGGGGAAGGGGGCAAGTGCTGAGGATGTCCTGGTTTATTAATGGGGAGACAGGGGGTGAAGTTTTCACTGAACCTGTCTGCCAGCAGGTTGGCTATATCTATGGCATTTGTGCATGTGATGTTCTTGACCACCAGCTCAGTGCAGATTTGGGTGTTACCTTTGAGACTAAAGACGTATGAGAAGGAGGCCTTGTGATTGCCCTTAGTGGATATTGTAGATCAGAGTGTGTGATGTACCTTTAAGAAGCATTCTAGTCAGTGGGTATGTGCATATAAGTACTGAGTACGTGCAAGCAAGAGTGCCATTTTGAGTGAGCAGCCAGAGTGAAAACATCCATGTATGTGTAATAGTCAGTGAGTTAGTTCGTTTAAGTTTAATGTACTTGCCATACATCCTGATGTGTTTGTGTGTAATAAACTACTTAAACAAATGCCCAAGCCTCATTCTCTTATTCAGATACACAAGACAAGCAACATGGTGTCAGAATGGGATCCAGAGTCAAAACCATGAGGTGTGCAGTTAGAAATGGAGGAATATATATGAGTGGATCATCCCTACTGCTCAAACAACTCACAAACAGGTCAGAAATGAATTCCAGGTACTAAATCTTGCTTAAATGATTTTTTTACTCAATAAATATAAAATGAAGCATTCAAAATGCTCAAAACAAATTTCTAATTAAACAAAATGTCTGAAACTGTGATATATTGATAAAAATATTCAAAATAATTATGAAAATGTTTGAAACAGTATCCGAACTGCATAAAATGCATAAAAAAAGGGGAAATTACCATATTTTTTTGCTATGCACTTCTTTTTCGAATTAGTTAAACCTGAAGTGTGCAAAGTGTTGGCAAGTATGTGCAGTGTTACAGCACAGTTGTTCTGCAAAATACAGTAATTTCGAGGAGTATTTTGCAAAGTACTGTCTTTCAAAGAGATTATTGTACATTTGTTACAAGTAACTGGTGTGCATGAATGTTCGTATATAATTACAAGAGTCAAGACTGCATTGTTGACGTGGCAGAAGGATTTTGTAAACCTGTTCCTGTTGTGTTTGATAACAATATTGCAGAAAATTGGTGAGTGTTTGAACAAGAATATAATATTTTCATGCAGGCTGCTTTTTCTGACAAAGAAGCACGTACAAAGGCCATTTATTCTGCTTAATTTAGCTGGTTCAGAAGCCATTGAAAGAAAGTGTTCATTTATGTACACACCTGCTGTGTTTGCAGGAGAGGGGGTATTGTGGTACAGGCTGAAATGTGGGAAGACCCTGAGTGCTTAAAACATAAATTTAGGGATATGTGCAACCTCCAAACAAATATTACAATGGAAAGGGACTTATTTTACAAAAGAGATCAAAACGGTGTTACAGTTCTTGCACCCTGTGAATTGTTATTTGTCAAAACTATGCAAATAAATATTGTACGGAGTGATTTGTTAATGATGTATTTTCCTTTAAGGCAAACAGGTAATTTTTTTTTTTATTATTCAGAAAGATTCCCTATACAGCATGTTGTTAAAAAACAATCATCCCATTTAGTGCGGTGTATAAAAAGGGAGGCTATGGTCCTGGTAATGAGGACATTGACTTATTAATTCAGGGGGAGAATTGTATAGAACAGCAGTTCTGGGGATATGTTGTAGTAAAGAGGAGAAAAGTTGGAAGAATCTTATTAACCTGGAGATTTAGAATCTAGACAGAAGTAAATTGTGTGAAATCACTTCAGGACTGAAGCACAAGTTCAGAGAGACTGTAAAACTGTTTTAGCGTTTCACCCATGCCTAAGAAAAGTTTGCATGACTATTTATATATAATGTTAAACAAAACAACATTATTTTATGGACGATTTACCTGTGCTGCATGCTATATTTCACACCAGTATTTCTCTCTCTCTGTCTACATACAGGCAGCATTACAGGCACTTGAGTCCCAAGCACTTGGAGGACCACTGTCTCAAAGCCAATGACTTGAGCATTTTGTAGCTCATGTAGATTGCTGTTTGTGCTCAGACTTGAATATGAGTTTGAGCAAACAGCTGTGGGGAGAGGGTAGGAGAAGGATTTTAGGCTTACTGACTGTTCGGGTGATTTTTGGGTTAGGCACCAGGGAGGGAGTATTGGGGTTAATGTGTGGGAAGGGAGTTTTAGGTTTTGGAGGGAGAAGAGAGTATTAGGTTTAGGGAGCAGTCATGGAATTTAGGTTTAGGTAGGGGGTTGGAGTTTTAGGTGTAGGGAGCAATTAGGGACTTTAGGGTTTGGAATGGGGAATGAAGGTTTAGGGAAAGAGAGTGAAGACATAATGAAAAGCAGCTGAACACTTCAGCGCACAAATAAAATAAAAAATATGACCAAAAAGCAAGAAGCAGGACCACACGAAAGGAGGTTTAAATTTTACTCCACCACTGGTACTTCGGCCATTCGCCTTCAAAGGATAAAACACAGTGTCAAACTATCAACATTTATACACAGGTTCAAACCCTAATCAATTCAATACACAAATTAATTAGATTAATTAAACAATTAAATAATAAATTCAACTTTTTACATTTTTAAAGTGCTACCAACACATTTGCTAAAAACAGCCATAATAAACATCAAGCTAAACTATTTAAATTTTATCAGTTTTTAAATGCCTAACTAATATAATACATTTATAATAATAAATTCATAACTTTTTTCTTGTTTTTTTAAATATTTATAAAAAACATTTAAATATTGAATCTTAAGTACACGCATATAAATAAGCAGTTACTACACACATTTTATTTTATTTTACAAATTTACCTCAAGATTGAGACCCCTAGGAAATAGTGTCCCATAACTGAGAATAAATTTACTTAATAATTCATTAAGCCTCTTCACAATATCACCCCTCTAGATGAAACAGGTTGTACCAAAATACTAAAGAAAAAAGAACAAATGCTGCCCCCATGAACGTTTACAAAATGCTCAGCCACTGGAGTCTTCATGTTTCTATTATTAATATCCCTCAAATGCTCCATAATCCTGACCTTCATCAGCCTCTTAGTTTGACCAATGTACCATTTGACACTGGTACAACCACATCCTACAATATAAACCACCCCACAAGAGTTACAACCAAAACTACCTCTACAGGTGAATCTTTTTCCATTAATATATGTGCCAGAAATATTTTTATTTCCTTTACTCTGCATTTTTGTTGGCAAATTCTTTTATAGATATAGATTGGGAGCTTGTGGTTGGTTCTAGGGGAATGTGATTCTTTTTGAGTGACTGCTAATGTATGTTTATGTGTGGGAGAGTGTGCTGTATGCAGTGTTTTTTTAGTTATTTGTTGATGCAAATAATGTGCACATAAATTGTTTTTTTTTGGTTTCCCATTTGCTTGCCTCCCAGCTGTCAATCAGCTGCAAAGCTGTACTATTTTTCTTTAAGTGTCCCTGGTACTATTCACCATGGCTGGGCCCACACCAATGGAAAGTTGGACCGGGAAATGGAGAACAGCAACCTGCAGCATCACATATAGTGGTCCTGCACTTCACCCAATGTTTTGATATGTCCTAACTGGGTGGAGCTAGTGAATTCAAACACAGCCATATGTAACATCAGTTAGCTCTACCCCCTGCTGATGCTATAGTTTTACCGGTGAGTTGCCTTTGAGTACTTTGAGTACATAACTTCTTTTTTTTCAAAACAAGTTTATTGTTTTAACATATAAGAGAAATATAACAATTTTATACAAGTAATTAAAAACAGGTATTATTATAATATTCAACAAAACAACTAAAGTATTTACAAAGACATCCACTACAATCAGATCAATTAATTAAACTAAAATACCATGCTATTGAAATTAAAATTTTTTTAACAAATTTTGTAAATTATCCCATACAATAAAATAAGATGTTTTTCTATTTGTTCTAGTCCTAATTGTGTTTATTTCCATATGGCACACTATATTCATAACATTTTTAAATTCATTGAACGAAGGAGGTGTATCTGAAAT
The DNA here is from genome assembly GCF_019279795.1 of Protopterus annectens. Classification (NCBI taxonomy): domain Eukaryota; kingdom Metazoa; phylum Chordata; order Ceratodontiformes; family Protopteridae; genus Protopterus; species Protopterus annectens. The sequence continues at coordinate 166,227,054 of NC_056735.1, forward strand.
CCAATTTCTAGTTATTATTTTCCTAGCCACTGCTAGAATAGACCATAACAAGGGAAGCTTAACCTTTTAACACTTTGAGGTACAGGTGTGTTGAATAATATAAGAGATTTAGAAATAATGAAATTATCTGTAAAAAGAGCCTGCAAAATTCATTAATTGACTTCCAGTATTCTTTCAATTTTATACAGTCATAAAACATATGAGCCCAGTCAGCATTAATTTCTACATTACATCTCTTACATAGATTATCTTTATTATTTATTTTATTCATCATCAAAGGTGTATAAAAGATCTATGTAAAAATTTCCATGTATAAAGTCTCCAGACAATGGAAGACGTAGTTCTATAAGCAGATTCAATATATATTGTTTATCTTGTTGATTTGGTGGGTCCCCATTAATAGAAGTGAAATAATTCCAGTATGAATCTACACTGTAAAAAGTTTCTTGTCTGATAACTTTATGTATGTATGAAAGTTTACCTTTATCAGAAACTTTATGTTGTAAATTTAATATCAAGTAATCAATCAGTGTTGGAATAGATTCTTTAACAGTTATAGACATTAAATCTATTTTATTAATGAGATGTTGTCTAAAGGTCTGAACCTCTAACCAGCAAGTTTCTCTTAGATCAAATTCTTGTTTTAAGAAATCTAGATTTTTAACTTTATTATCAGATATCAACTGATACCAGTACTTTAGATCATTATCTATAGCTAAATGAGTTCCTTCAGAAGTAGATGACAAAAGCATACCCTGAGTATACATTATAGGAAATACAATAAAATTCCATTCCCTATACTTAGGGTGCATGAATATAAAGTTACGATAACTAATAATAATATTTAATGGGTAACAAACCATATGTTTAGGTGTAATAGGTGAAGTACAAAATTCCTTTAGTAACCATAACATGGAGTTATTTACAATCATATTTTTATGTGTTAAGGAGATTTTCATGAAGTGTATACTAATTAGCTCCCAATAATCTTTCCATTTTGTGACATATGACTGATCTATTAATAAAGTAATAACTTTTACAATAGAAGAGATAGTATATAAATTAAAGTCTGGAAAAGAAATACCCCCTTGAGACCAGCTATTAGTATGTTTCTTTAATGCAATCCTAGGTCTATTAGGTACCCATAAGAAATATAACATTAGTGTGTTCATTTCCTTGATAATTATTTTTGTAGGTGGAAGTATTATTGATTGTATTAAGTATAAAATCTTGGGGAATATTATCATTTTAATAATTGTAAGTCTCTCCTCCATAGTAAAAAACATATTATTCCAGGTATTAAAAAGATTTTGTATATTAAGAAAACAGGTATTATAATTATTATATATAATAGATTTAATATCTTTAGATAGTATTATACCTAAATAAGTTATCTGACCTGAATTGGGTACATATTTAGTAAAATCACTAATGAGAATATTTTTTCGTGTATATATAGGTAGTATTTTAGTTTTTTCTTCATTGAATATTAAACCAGAAATACTTTTAAAATTCATCATGTTATCAAATAGAGACTGTATAGAAGAATTAGATCCTGCTGATGTAATTAGAACATCATCTGCAAAAGTTGAATTTTGGATATTGTATTTTCATCTATTTCAAAACCCTCTATGTCAGTACTGTTTCTGATCAAATTAGCCCAGGGCTCCATTACTAAAGTGAATAATAGTGGAGAAAGTGGACATCCTTGTTTTGTACCTTTAAGAATGGGTATTTTTTGTGAAACATATGTTCCAACCTTAATATAAGCCAACGTTCCTTTGTATAAATGTTCAATTAGATTTACAAATGCATCCGAGAAGTTTGTGCACTTCATTAAGGTAAACAGATAGTCCCAACTTACTGAATCAAATGCTGAACTTATATCAAGACTAATAAGTGTTAAATCTTTCTTTTTCCTATTTGCAAAATCTATTAATGTTAAAGTTCTTCTTATATTATCAAAAGTATTTCTATTTACAATGAAGCCTGTCTGATCTATATCTATAATGCCGGAATGATTGTCTTCAATCTATCAGCAAAGATATTCATAAACATTTTATAATCAACATTAAGTAATGAGATGGGCCGATATGAAGAACATCTAGTTGGATCTTTATTAGGTTTTAAAATTGGCGAAATAAATGTATATTGCCAAGATGGGGGGGGGTTATTAACTCAGTTTGGGCCAAAATAAAAACCTTATGTATTAATGAATATGTATTTTTAGAAAGGATTTTATATATCTCTGGTATAATACCATCATTACCCGGTGCTTTGTTTGATTTAAGCTTATTTATTTGTGTAATAACTTCTGTATATGAAATATTCTTGTCCAATAGTTTAATCTGTTGTTTATTAAGCTTTTTATTCATATTTGTGGTTATAAACTCCTTTATTTTATCTTTAGGTTCCATGTTAATATTATTATGGTTAATTTTGTGAAAGTGATTTCTAAATTCATCTAGTATTTCTGGTATACTAGAAACATTCTTCTTTTTCCTTAGAGAAAAGATTTCTTTGGTATGGTTTTGTTTATTCAACCTTTTTGTTTTATTTTTAAGTCTATGTAAGTATTTGGGGCTTATTGAATAAGACAAAAACTTGTATTTCTCTAAGGTTATTTTAACTTTATGAGTTAAAATTTCTTTGTATTTCTCATTTAGTTTGTTTATTTCTTCAATAACTTTCTTATCCATAATATTTTCTTTATTATTATGTTTATAAGAGTCTAATTTACTTTGAATATCCAACAATTCCTTATCCCAAGATTTCCTTTTATTATTATACCATCTGATACTTTGTCCATATAGATATGATTTTAAGGCATCCCAAACATAAACAATGGAGACTTCAGGAGTGTTATTTATGTCTAAAAATGTTTTACTTCTGAAAGTATATATTCTTTATAGTCTTTTAGTTGAGTTAAGTATGCTGGTATCCTTTTGATCTGAACATTATGAGTATTTTTATCATGAATTCAAAAACAATTGAATTATGATCAGATATAGGACATGAAATGATTTTGGAATTAATTAAATCTGTTATCATCTGGTTAGAAATAAAGACCCTATCTATTTTTGAATAAGTTTTGTATCTGTTAGAAAAAGGTGTATGGTAATGATTTTGAATCTATCTGATTATTAATATCATTCAAATGATAAGAATTAGCAAAATCCTTTAAATGTTTTGCATTAGATGTAATTTTTCTCTTTCCTATAGTGGTAGTATCACTTTCATGTAGTATACAATTAAAGTCACCAGCTAAAATAATATCTTCTATAGAGAATGATATGATCTTATCAAGATGATGTTTCACTGTATTAATACCAATTCCAGGTATCCAATATACATTAATTAAAGTGTAAGTCTTCCCATTAATTTGTATTGTAACCATACAAAACATTCCTTTGTCATCCTGATAAGACTTAATGGTTTTAGGAATGGGCATACTTTTATTCCATAAAATAGCCACTCCTCTTTTTTTCTGAGTGTGCTCTGAACTAACCAATACTGTATATTTGTTTGTGGCTAGTTTATCAATTTCTTTTTTCAAGAGATGGGTTTCTTGTAGGAAGACTAAGTTGGCCTTATGTAAATTAATGTATCTTATTAGGCTTGCCCTTTTACATGGATTATTCAATCCATTAATGTTTAAAGAAATTCCTTTTAAAGATGTCATTTGGCATTTTTAAAACTTAAGAATCTTATATTCAAAATAACAAATAACAAGATAAGTAATGTTACATCTCCTCCTTTAGGTGTACCTTTAAATATAACTGTATTTATTGAATCTCTTATGGGATTTCGTATAGGATTCAATTTTGTTTGTAGTGACAATGAATGTACAAAATATATTGTGGATGTCAAAACTATATACAAATAACAATGAACAAGTGAAAGTAATGTAAGGATTAAACCTTGCATCCAGCCTGGAGTTATAAACTCCAACTTAGAGTAGTATTTACCACTCAAGTTAACCCCCTACCCTAAGCAGCAGTACGTCAGCTACCACCTTATCAATTTAATACTAGTTATATTTAACTGAAGTTAACAGTTTTCATTTCAATTATCTAGCAAGACAAGACTACACATTTGGTAAAACAGCATCATATAAACTAAAATAAACATTTTTTTTTTTTTTAAAAAACTGTTCATACTACTATATACATCCATGTAATATAAAACACTTGCATTCAAATAGCATTCAAATAATCTTGATGTTAGAAATCAAGAGGAGAGAAAAATAAGTTCTAACATTCATTTAAATCAAAAACTTTGGCTAATATGATTCAGACATTACATATATTAGGATGCATCTATTTTCTGTCATGTAAATACAGTTAACAGCTTCCAAAAAAAACCTTGAATTGCTTGTATATGAGCATTTACTCAAACTCATTATTGCCAATAGAATAAAATATTGTATTCATAGAAATTGTTATAAATCATACTTCATAGTTAAGCAGATTCTCAGAAACATTTATATACATATCTACATACACACACATACACACACACACACACACACATACATATATATATATATATACATACATACACACATACACACACATATACACATATATATATATATATATATATATATATATATACACATGCATACACACACACACATACACACACACACACACACACACACACACACACACACACACATACACATGCACATACACACACACACAAACACACACACACACACACACACACACACACACATACACACACACACATACACACACATACACACATACATATATATATATATATATCTGATCTCACTGAGTTGTATCTTTACTGAGCACCATCTTACATTGCTGTCCCTTCAATAAATCTGTCTGCTTTATACAAAATAAAGTACAGCAAACACATTTTAGTAACCAGATTTTACAAACATGCTATACTACTGCTTTAAAATATATCACATGACAATTTCTTCCAGTATAGAGTTATAAAATTATTTATGCTTGTCAATCAGATGAATTAAATGAGTTATAGTAATGTATATGTTTGGGACATAGGTTTTTAACACATATTATTAATCTACTATTCCTGTACGTGTCAGTGTGATATCTAGATCAAAATGTGAGACTAGCTGCTTTCAGCTTCTCTGTGAGAATTCTGAGAGTTGAAGCTTTTGAAGTAGCTCATGGACACTGTGCATGAGACAGCCCACATCCCAGATTGTCTCTCTTAACATTTTGGCGGGAAACTTATTAAAAACTAGTGACAAACATTCATTTAGCAGTGTAAATGCATCTAAACATGACAAAACCTTCACAATGCATTCTACAGGCTAGTACAGACTCTATGTAAGTGAAATCAAGCCCAAAATTATTAATAAGTAACAAAACTCAACATTTTTGTCCCAACTCAACTCCTATGCAAATCTTATTATTTACTGTGTCTATATGATCAAAAGCATTTCTATATATTAATAAAGAAAAGAAAAGAGAGTAGAAAGTAAAAGGGTGTAAGGCAGAAATAAAAAAAATGTAAGAGAAAGCTATAAGAAGTATATACAATAGAATGTTACTTACTGTTTATATTAATAGAGTTAAAAATAAAACATATTATTTACTATTATTTAGTTCTAATTATTATTAGTTAAAGCATGACAGATTATTTACAAACAAGCATAAGCAGTGTAATCAAGAAAGTATAATTAGGAATAGCATTTGAAGAACATATAAACTTTTAAAGGGAAAAAAAATGTATCAAATTACTGACCTTATTTTTCCTCTTCAGAAAGAGAAACAAGTTAAATCACAGCTTGCCATTAAATCTCCAGATATTTTGACTAGTTATGAAACAAAACATTTCTTTGCACACAGAGAATAACTTTGATTAAATCTTTTTCAAAATATTTGTTGCTTCTTGGAAATGCAGAAACTATATTTAAAAAGATTAATAATAAAATAAAATGATGAGAGAGAAAAAGAAAAAAAAAACATAGTACAAATCATTTGTTTTTTAGTCTCTTCTTCTTCTCTGAAGTCTTCCATGAAGTTTCAGTTGCCAGTCTCTTCAACGAAAGACTAGCCCATTCAATTTCTTCTATTTTTTCCAAAATCTTATTTTTTTTGATAAACAGTAAAGCAGAGTCTAAGTCATCGAAAACTTTAGGACCATCAGGAAGGAAGATTTTAAGCTTGGCAGGAAACAGAAGGTATGTTTTAAACTGTGCTTTTTTAAGCTCCTTTATTAGTGGCAGAAAAACTTTTCTTTTAGCTAATACCATGGAAGAATAGTCATTGTCAAAACGCACAGTTGTTTCATTAATCTTAACAGGAGCTTTAGCCCAAGCAGATTTAAGAACCATCTCTTTATCAAAAGATGATAGAAATCTAACTATAACTGATCTAGGATAGTTTTTGTTAGAGTTAGTATTAGCTATAGATCTATGTGCTCTTTCGATACCAAAAGAGAGTGCTTCTGGTAAATCTAAAGTTTTAGGGAGCCATGTTGTTAAAAAGAAGTAATATTGTTACCTTCAATATTTTCTGGCAGTCCAAAAATCCTAATGTTATTGCACCTAGATCTATTTTCCAGGTCATCCAGCTTTGTTTGTAAATGTGTATTTTGTTTCAGCAGAAACTCAATGTTGATTTCCTCTTCTTGTATTCTATTTTCCATGTCATTCACAGCTTCTTCTATGCCTGTCATCTGGATCTTCTGTTGTTGCAGGTCCATATGTAACAAGTCTATTTGTTTTGTAGTTTTTCTATGAAAGTGTCTATTTTAGTATCCATTTTATCCATCTTAGCAGTAAGTTGCTGGACTATAATTATCAGAGACTGAAGTTCTTTCTTGATGCTGGAGTCTTGAGAATTTGTCTTACTGGAACTCATTTCAGACTGATAAACTGACAGGAAAATTTCCAAAGTAATTTCTGACAGGAATATTATTAAGATTTCCTTTCTTTTTTAGATATAGTTCAAGAACTATATAAAACAAACATATTTAGAAAGAAAATTACTTCAAAAATTAATTTTTTAAGTAATTAATTCCTGTCAATGTAATGAAATTGGTGGAGCTGAAGAAATCTGCTGCTATCCTGTGTTCATCCTTCCATCAATGATCGAGTACATAACTTCTTGATGACACAGATGCAGCACAAAAAATAACATCCCAAACATACACAAACCATACACCACACAACATGCACACCATTCAAACCACAACACACAAACGACACAATCCTACACTATATCTACGCAAGGGGGCGAGACCCCTGCACCCTCCCTACTTATATATACCAACTCTGAGATTGCACTAACAGTAAAGAAATGCATTACTCACACACACACACACACACACACACACACACACACACACACACACACACACACACACACACACACACACACACACACACACACATACATATATCATAAAAAAAGAACTCTGCGTAGTCACCACATTGAGGTTAAAAATCATGGTTTAATAGAACAAAATAAACACACACAAAACTAATATAAAAACAACAATGAAAAATGAGCGCTTTCTTGTAATACACCCTTCATCAGATCTAATAACAAACAAAAACTCTCTCTATTTATATAAACATGTATCCAATTAGTGCATAGTAAAATACACACCAAAAATCCAAAATTAGAATGTTAAAGTGTTCAATAAAATCAATCATCTTCTGCTACTGTAGGTTTGGTAACACAACTCGACAGATGTGTCTATGTAAAACATATTATCTGATTAATTTTCCACACTAGCGGATTTGACTTTGTTTTAGGTATTTTTGCACTGAATAAGTATTGAGTATTCATTTTTAATAATTTATATTTTGCATCTTGGATCTTTTATAAGAAACCTTGTATATATGCTTTTACTGAAGGCAGTTTATAACTTAGGAATATTCTGTCTTGCTATGAAACAAATTGGCATTGATTGGTGGGAACTTAGAATATAAGATTTTCATTTGTGCATAGCACACCAATGACTGCCCTCTTTTTGAGACTGTAACCGGTAGTATTCACGGGTTTTGGGATGGCAGCCACTGGATAATTTATTTTGCATTAATTCTTTAGATGCTGTTTGCAGTTATCATTGGTCATTATCAGAAATAGCCGAAGATGTGATTGGTCAATATCCCTGGATTCATCTTAAGTAGCATGAAGCATGATGTAACCGCATCCCCTAACAATGCTGTTCAATCTCAGCCTCCATACAGGTTTTGTACCAAGCAAATACAGAACAGCTATAGTCATTTTCCTGCATAAGGGAAGACCTTCCACAGACCCAGGCAATTACAGACTCATAAGTCTGACCAGCCTTATATGCAAAGCCATGGAAAGACTTATCATGGAACTAAAAAATCCGAACATACAAAACCACCCAACACTGGACCATCTCAGTTTGGATTCATCATGGACTAGTCATACTTAGTCAACCTGATGGACTTTTTTGAAAAGGTCACCAAAGCAATGGATGAACGTAAAATGGTAAACAATGCATACCTTGACCTGCCCAAGGCTTTTAACACAATTCCCTACTCAGGCTTAGTAGAAAAGTCAAATAAACTGAGAATAAACCCCTACATCACCTGCTGGATTGACAACTGGCTCACAGATAGGACACAGGAGATCAGAATAGGGGAAGCTGCCTCTATAAAGAAGCCAGTCATCATTAGATTCCCCCAGGGTTCAGTGATGGGACATCTTCTGTTTGGTATCTACATCTGTGATGTAAAAGCGAATACCACAGGGATCTGGCTTATTAAGTTTGTAGATGACTGCATGCTAAGAATAGTTATTGAATCCCCAAATGACTTAGCCGTCTTGCAGGAAAGTTTATCCCAAACAAGTAACTGGTGCCAGAATCATGGACTGAAACTAAATGACAAAAATGATTTATTGTATCCTTTGGGAAGTCCTCTATCCAGGAGAACTACAACATTAACAATACACCCCTAAGAGTTGATCCAGTTGTTCAGGGTTTGGGGACTTATGTGGACGGTGACTTAACTTTTGTCCAACATAGGTCCACTGTTGTAAGAAAGTCTTTCTGTAATGCACCGCTTATGAACAAAGAGATTTTGTCTAGATCTAGAGATGGCATTGTCCCCCTTTAATCAGCCCTCATTAGGCCAATAATGGAGTATAATATCCCCTTTGACATGCAGCTGTGTGGACACATGCAACAACTGGAACACCCACAGAGATACCTTACTAAAAGGATACAAGGCCTAAACAACATGGCCTACATGGACTGACTCAAAGCCCTGTCACTATACTCTATATCCTACAGACCACTAAGAGGAAACCTGTGTCTGTCACATGAGACATCCTCTGACCCAATACTGAACCAAAGCACCTACTGTATGTCAGCAAATCAAATAACATCAGAAATACTCTGTCCAAGGATCTAAACCTTTTGTGGATCATGAAAAAAATTGTTTGTAGGGATTGGTATATCTCACAGAGGGGATCACCTACAGAACACCGACAGCCCAAAACACTGTCACCCAAATGGCCGATGCCATATGGTCGACACTCACAATGTCGACAGCGCCAGAACTTCACAAAAAAGGAAAATAAAATTTCCTGCCCCCCACACCCCCCCGTACTTTTAATATACCAACTCCAAGATCGCACTACAGTGCAAGAATGGAAAGTTTTCCATTCAGCACTATTGGGAGATAGCGTTTCCCCATTGTCGATATTCTAAATGTCGACCATATGGCATTGGCCATATGGGTGTCGGTGTTGAGAGCTGTTGGCATTCTGTATGGGACCCCTCATAGAAGATACCACTGCTCTGGAACAGACTCCCCAGCCACAAAAAACAAAGCTCATCCCTGTCCATATTTATGTGCAACTTTGATCTATGGATGGGAAGTAGAAAATATATCTCAGGATTACACAATGTACTAGCAATGGGCAGAGGCAGCACTTAAATGCTTAGTGCCATGCACGGACCCCCTCAAATTATCCAAGTTGTTCTCACTACGGATAACTTACAGTTATTGACCATGGGATAGGTAAGGCCAGCCTACCATAAAATGGTTTAGGTTAATTCAAGCATTAGAAAGGAAACTGGCTAGACTTTAAATGGCCCACAAGGACAGCTAACCTAGCACTTACCTATGAACCTATGAAGTACAGAGCTAAAATATTTCAGGTATGAGCAATAATGTTCTTCTAGCCTTAGCCTACCAATATACAAAAACAGTTGTTCCTGTAATATGTGCCCAGGCTGTTCTTAAAATATCTAAACTAGTACTTGCTTTACTGTAATTTGGTAGTCTATTCCATGCATCAGCTTCTCTCTCAGAGAACCAGTTAGTACACTTCTCATTCCTATAGAATCTTCTACATAGGTCATCTGATGAGTTTCTACAACTTTTGGATAACTTCAAACATTTCCAGAGGTAGTTCTCTCAAAATGCCCTATATACCTGAATAATGTCTCCTCTTAAGTATCAATATAAGACATTGTACAACTACAGATATTTAAGTCTTTCATAGTAATTTACATTTTCAAAGCCATAGATGCCCTCGGTATATTTCTGCTGTACTCTTTCCAGTTTACTCACACTTGTTTTCTTATAAGGTTTACATATTGTTATTCTATACTCAAGTTTGGGTCTAATATAAATAACAAACAGTGACTTCATCATTTCTGATTTCCTAGACTTTATAAATCTTTTTATGCAATCAATCTATGCTTCTATAACTATCATTAACCAATTGTTTGATGATTAGAAAAACACAAAGTTGGATCTACCCATATAGCCAGATCCTTAAATGAATCTACAGTTTCAATCATTGTGTCCTGTATTAAGTATTCCCCTTTAAATTTCTGTCTCCCAAAAATCACATGCTTAGTTTTTGATGCATTTATTAGCATATTCTCATATGCCCAAATGGTCAGTTTAGTCAAGTTCTTTTGCAGACGTGCCCTACTTGTAACACATATAATCGGTTTACCCATTTTCAAGTCAGCTGCATAGAAGACTGTAGAATATCTCAGATGAAAAGGATAGATCTGCAAAACACAATATAAACAAGTATGGGTCTAGGATAGAGCCCTGAGGGACACCCTGACTGTAACCTTGAGTTTCACCTGTCCGATTACTGTATGATACTTCAACTTGCCATGTTCTATTTGTAAGCCATGCAGCTATTCCTCTCATCAAGAGCACATCAATATCTAGTTGTTCTAATTTATTGATCAGTGTTTTGTGTATGACCAATGCTGAAGTTAAATCTATATAAATTACATCACAACACAATTCTTTCATTCATAGCTATTATTATATTATTATAGCACATCATGTTACAGGTGGTACTAGATCTATTTTCAACATACGAATGCTGAGATATGATTTTAAATCCCAATCTTTCCAATTCTGGCAATAATTTATCCATTATAACCTTCTCCATTATTTTCCACAACATAAAAGTAAACTAATGCGTATGAATGAATCTGGGTTTGTCCTACTTCCCTTTCCTTAAAGACAGGTTTAACAAGTGCATGTCTCTAGTCATGAGGAATCTGTCCATATTTATATGACTTAGTAAATAACAAATATAATGACGCTGCAAGTTCATACTTCCCTGTGCTTTGTATTTATCCAGTTTACAACACTAGAGAAATGGAGCTGTTAGATAAATTAAAAAGAAACAAAGTATATAGAATTATGAAACCAGATAAAGGTGGGGTTATTGTCATCTTTGATTCAATAGAATACTTCAGTGCTATATTTAATATTTTGTGGACTCAAGAGACTTATAAGGAGGTTTCAAAAAATAAATCACTGATAGCTATAAAAACCTAGACCTCACCCTCTTTGATTGGTTCAGCCAAGGTTTAATTAATAGGAAGGTGTATAATTTATTAAACCCCTATGCTACTATACCTTCTACCTTCAGGATACCGAAGATTCATTAGAGTATAGAAAATCCTTCATTTAGGCCAACAGTGGCAGTTCAAGGTTCCAAGCCATATCCACTGGCATTTTTTGTTGACAGATCACTTAAACCAAACAATGCACGCTGGTGTCCAACTCTCTACGTCATTCCGACTAGAGTATAGCGACACTGTAAGGCTCACTCAGCCTAGTACACTGCTGTAATCTACTCAACGTCGCTGAATGCTAACTTGACTTTGCTCTACCTAGCGGGACTGCGACGTCCTATACTATATATTGCACTGTTGAAATTCAGCATGCTGGCCTGAAACACCTGCAAAACCCCTTCTATACACTCTGTCTGTCCACCGAACAGTAGTTAAACCTTTTAGGACATCACTAGCTGTAATACTTTCCCCTACCAGACCTATCACAGAGGCCACAGATTTCCGCTGTAACTCCCATTAACTGGAGTCAGGCGTCTGCAGCTCTGGGCCCCAAGTGGACACCGGACCGTTTTCACTGCATAGTAGCTTCACCTTGGAATTATGAGATAACTGGGACTCCAGATTACAGGCCAAGGTAGAGTAGGCGTGGAGGCAAGTACTTCCTTTCCCAACCTGGTTTACCTGATTAGAACTCCTTTATCTCTGGACCCCTACTGCTACCGAAACTAAGTTTACTGTAAGGCAACTTTACAAAGGAATTCCCTGATGAATGGGAAGGCCAGGTCTCACTAACTGATAACATTTATTGTTAGTATTTATTATAGAATACATTCATCCTGAACCCTTTGCCTGAATATTATCTTGTCAGAAAGTGTTGCTCATGTAAAGGTTTTACTTGTTTTTGCTGTATACTATATGCTTAAATTTGTTGATGTGATCTTCCTCCAATGTTTATTGCTCTGCACCTAGTAATTTTAGTGATACTGTTTTTGTTTAATTACTTATCCACTGCTACTACTTTCTGCTACTAGCTACTTAGCTCTTTTCACTCACTATCTCTCTCCTTCCTTTACCTTATAACAGAGTGAGCAGCTGTAAAACTCAAGCAAAGTCCCTTTCCAGACTCCTTCCCTCTGGGATCAAAGGAACCTCAGACCTGTGCCCATAACGGACACTATCAAGAGGCAGCGACCTATCCTGTGTATATAAGTATGTTATGTTTCCTAGCTAGAGCAGACTTACTCTATTTGTGTACCTCGGGTTAAGCAACCCTCCAGCACCTCCTGCAGCCTACTTATTCCCCCTTCCACATTAGATACCTCCATCTTAACTCTATCTTTATCTACCTCTACTATCCTTAATTGTTAGCATACTTCTCTCCTTCCCCCCTCCCCCTCTCGTACCTAGTCCCCTGCTATACGGCCTGTTCCTATAATCATACTTCTTCCACATAGGGGCACCTCCATCATAGTTCTCCTGTGTTCTCCTTTTTCTTCCACCCTGCTTATCTTCTGCCTTCATTACACTTTCTTATCGTAAGCTTTCTTCCTGACCTGCTTTTTTTTTCTTTTTAAAATAATCTCTTTTACCTTACCTGTTATCCTCTCACTTTATATCCTCTACATTCTTACCTGTACTCATTACAGAAATTACTTATCATTTTCTTTCTCTAACTCACTGTCTTACCTGTTTTTCTCCCTATCTCTGATTGTTTCCTGCTGAACTTCTCTCTCTTGTGTCTACCCGCTCCGTTCGCCCTGCGGGCTCACTCCGCTCCCCACCCTACCCCCAATTCCCACCCACCCCCAGGGGTCCTACCTTTATACTTGCTTAGACACTCCCCCTACTAATTAACCACTTATCTCTCTCCCTGCACACACCACCTATTTCACACCATACTCTTAATCCTACAACCACACCCTCTCTCCACACATTTATCTTACTGCCTCACCTTACTCTACTGTTCTCACCACACAGTCCTATACTTACTAAGCTCATCTCTATAGGAGCATGCCTTCAAACCTTAACTCAATCTATTCATTTCTTCTTCTTAACATCCTTCTCTACTACTATACTCTTACCTCCTATGAATATCCTATCCTTAGCCAACCTCCTGTAATAGCCAAACACACCACATCTACACTTCCTCTACCTGACCAAATACATATTAATATACTATCAAGCTGTCCCTACCTTCCCCCTCTCTACCACAAAATACACTACTACAGATTCCAAACCTCTAAACGATTTTATCTAACACCCTGTAAAAACCTAAAAGTATTTCAAGTCCCACAAACACTTTTATTGATATATGGTGACATCCACCCCGACCCTGGCCCAAATACTCTCATAAGCCATACCCCATCAAACCTAACTTCTAACTGTTCTAGCTCACCTTTCTCATCTGACTCCCTCTGTATTGCTCACCTAAATATTCGTAGCATCAACAATAAAATCACACAACTCCATGCCTTAATAGATTTCTATGCCTTTGATATTCTCTGTCTCACTGAAACTTGGCTTAAACCTAGTACCAAAGACAACGAATTTACTCCCCCAGGTTATAGCACCTTAAGGCAAGATCGTCTTAGAAAAAAGGGCGGGGGAGTAGCCCTTTTATACAAATCCCAACTACAGGTAGCCTTAATTGACTCCTTGCCCCCCTCCCCAGCCAATGCTGAAATACTTTGTGCCAAACTCCAAGTTAATAAAACCAAAGCTATTTATATCATATGTTCTTACATCTCTCCAGGCAAGAACATTAACACACTAGAAAATATCCTAGGCTGGGTCTCCAGTAGCTTTCCCCAAGAAACCATAATCTTAGGAGATTTCAATATTGACTGGAACTCCTGCATATCTCCCAAACCCTCCATTCACATTAATCTCTTCAACTTTCAGCAAACCATTAACTCCCCTACTAGAATACACAAATCAACCCACAAACAAACCACTCTAGATTGGATACTAGTGAACAACAATCCCCTCTCCTATAAAACAGGAATACTCCCTGACAATATCAGTGACCATCTCCTAATCTTTATCACTAAACAAAAATACTACAATCCCAAGCAAGCTACCTATCGTACCATACGCAACAAAACAGATTTTAACCTAGCATCCTTTCAAAACGAACTCAAAGAATATGACTGGTCAACTCTAAAACACCTCCCAATAGACAAAGCAGTAACCCACTTCAACAATACCTTCCTTCAAATTCTTGACCATCATGCCCCACCCCGCTTAATTAGACTAAGCTCCAAGGCTGCCCCATGGCTCTCCAAAACTACTAAGCAAAATATGCGAGCTAGAAATAAATTATGGACTAAATGGAGGTCCACAAAAAACCCTACCGACCACCAAATCTTCAAACACCTCAGAAACACAACAAAGAAACTTATCTATCTGGATAAAAAAAACTATCACTTTAAATATCAACAAAACCAAAACCCCAAACAATTTTGGTCAGGAATAAACAAACTACTCCATCCAGGGAACACCAAAACTCCTACCCCAGCTAGCCTAGCCCAAACCCAACCTGACATAATAGCCAACACCTTCAATGACTTCTTCTCTCAAACAGTCGCCTCTCTGGCAAACACCATGTCTCCCCCCCTATCCCTCCAAATAACCCCTACCCAAAACAGCACTCCCATGCTAAAGTTTAATACTGTCTCCACAACCTTTATCGTAAACTACTATCTAAACTCAAACCCTGCACCCCTTCTGCCGACAAGCTACCAGCTGAATATCTTCAACTAGCTGCAACCGAACTAGCCTACCCGGTCTCCATCTTAATAAACAGAACTATAACTGAGTCCAAAATCCCTTCTTGTTGGAAAATCTCCCATATCATTCCACACCATAAAGGAGGTAACTCTAATGAACTCTCCAATTTTCGGCCTATTGCCCTTCTATCTCCTCTATCCAAAATAATGGAACGCTGCATACACCATCAACTCTTACATCATCTCTTGAATAACAACTTGCTTGTAGACTCACAACATGGTTTCAGGCCCTACCACAGTACCTCTACTGCCCTTCTCTCCTTCACTGACATAATCAACAAAAATCGCAACAACAACCTGTTCTCCTCTGCACTATTCTTAGACCTCTCGAAAGCATTCGATATGGTCAACCATCAGCTTCTCCTCCACACTCTACAATCCCTGTCACTTGACTCACTAGCACTACAGTGGTTTGACTCCTATTTGACAAACAGAAAACAAGCAGTCCTTTGGGACAGCCATCTATCCTCTCAACTCCCAGTGACTATAGGCGTCCCACAAGGGTCCATCCTAGGTCCCCTACTTTTCTCTATATTCATAAATAACCTGCCTACTTCCCTCCCTACATCCACTTGTATACAGTATGCTGACGATTCTACTCTCATCTGCTCTGCTCCATCCCCAGTTGAACTCCACTCCTCTACCCAATTGGCTTTCACAGCTGCAGAAAAATGGTTTAAACATATCTGTCTCCTCCTAAATCCCAAAAAAAACAAACTTCTACTTTTCACCCCAACCCTAAAATCCACCCCTATCACTTTTTCCATTGTGTCCTGCAATGGCACTATCATTAAACCTGATGATTCCACAAAACTGCTAGGTGTTACCATAGACAATCAGCTAAACTTTGACCATCACATTGATTTAACTATCAAGACAGTACATAAAAAGATAGGTGCCCTCTACAGACTCAAACCCTTTCTTACTGCCACATCCCGAGTATCCCTTGCTCAAACTCACCTCATCTCTACACTACTGTATGCCTCTCCTTCCTTTATCAACATTTGTAAAGCTAACCTTCAGAAACTTAATCTAGCCTACCATAGTATTGCCAGATTTGCAACTGGCTCTCCTTTCCATACTCACCACTGTCTTAACTTAAAGAAACTCAACTGGCTAGAACTTCCAAACCTAATACTCCTACAGCAACTAGTCATGACTTTTAAAATTCTACATTACCCTCCAACACACCCATACTGAACAACCTAATCACACCTTATAAAAATCTTAGTACACTTCGCTCAGCCAACAAGCTCCTAGTAACTACTCTCAAATCTCATAATAAAGCAGGTGACTCCTTATTTGCAAATACTGTCGGATCATGTTGGAATAAACTTCCCACTGAACTGACCTCCCTAAGCTCATGTTACCTTTTCAAAAAACAGATTAGAAATCATTTACAAAATCACTGGCTATGCCCATGCTCCAATCCTGACTGATAACTGCTATACTACCTGCTTTCATAGCTAACACTGTATATTATATATTATATAGTATCTCTCTCTTTGACAATGTTTGTTTCTTTCTTTTTTAGTATGACAGTGGAGTTTTCCTCCTTAACCCTTTGCAGAAAATAGACACTTATCTGGCCTGACTATATCAGCAATACTATATATTCATTTGTACTTCACTTTTTTTTTTTTTTTTTTTGCAGTCAATGTTTTCAATGTTTTCATTGTTTTATTGTTTGAGTGTTTACTTGATTTAGTGTTTTAGTTTCTTTAAACTGTATTATAGCGGAGCTTTTCTCCTCGGGCCTCTGCTGAAAATGGACATGTATCCAGCCAGACTAGCCCGGTTAACAAATGTAAAATAAAATAAAATAAATAAAATAAAAATATATACAGTGGTGAATCACCTCATTAAAGATTCAGGGGATCTTTTGGATAGGATGATAAATGATTTAAGTACAACACTAATGGAGTATTTAAGTATCGATGTTATGGATCTGTATTCCTTTGTAGGAAGGACTGGGCTTAATTATAGAAGCCTTGTTGGAAATGGATTTTCTTAAAATACTGACATTAAGACACTGATGGGGTGTATGGAATTGATTTTAACCAACAATTTCATATTTTTTGAGGAAGAGATATTTAAACAAAATAAAGGAGTCTAAATGTGAGCAGTGTGTGCCTCCATATATGCACATTTGGTTAGGTAATCATGGAATAAGAGATAAACACAATCGAGCATTCAAGGAAGGATAGTAATATCCAGAACCTTTAATAAGTCAAGAAAAATGAAATTAACGCTTTAACCTAAATCACCACATTTTCGTCCTATAAATAAGACACTTCATCAGATAGACATATTATGTTAACAGCAGTAATTTAACTCCACTTACGTCCAGAAAGCACCAATAGAAAGCTTTAATCAATTAACATTTTAAATGAAGCATCTTTCTTTAAATGTGCAGACGCACATTTAATCAAGATTATAATTGAAAGGGAATGGGATCAATTTCTAAGACTGCTTAGCCTCCCTAATATAGCTCGTTCATCTTTTAAGACTGTCTTCAGGATGGGACGGAGTATTAAGAATCTTTTGGAAAATGGCAAAGTCCAGAATAATATTTGGGACAAGTAGAGAAAAGGGACATATAACTGTGGGGCATGTTCCCAATGTCTGTATATATAGTTCATAATGAAAAGGTGTCTATTCCGAAGCATGACATGTGGACTGAGGGTAAAACACACACTAGCTGTAACATGACTAGGATAGTATACCAAGCTCAGTGTAAATAATAATAATAATAATAATAATAATAATAATAATAATAATAATAATATAATAATAAAGTATGTGAAGCATTTTACACTGGGAAAACTGAAAGAACATTGAAGAAAAGAATCTATGAACACTGTTATGCTATACGGACTAAAAGGAGAACAATGCATTATTTAAGCATACTCAGAGTTGTAAATTAGACAGTTTACATTTTGGTGTTAGAACATATCCCTTAAGATTTGAGAGATGGACACTGGGAGACAACAATTGAGTTTAAGGAATTATACTGGCAAATTATTTTGGAATCTAATAAGTTTCAGGGCTTAATGAAAACATTTCACTAGCCCTGGTGTTGAACTTGAGGAATGCCAAACTATGATTTATACATTCTGTGACATATATTTATGGGTTACTATTTTTTACACATACTGTTTCTGAGGATGTTCATACTGCAAAGGCTGTCAATACTGTTTTGAGGTTAAACAAGGGATTGTAATTAGTTATAAGTCCACTAGATGGAGTATTTGGTCATACAAATTTCAGCTTTCGACATAACATTCAAAAGAATTTATTTTTTAATATTTTATGAGTAAGTATATATCTTAAATATATGTTTAATTTTTTAAAATATCTTTACATTACTTGAGAATGGTATCTTTTAGAATGAGGTCTGCACATTTATAGAACGATGTTTCATTTAAAATGTTAATTGATTAAAACTTTCTATTGGTGCTTTCTGAATGTAAGTCGAGTTAAATTACAGCTGTTAACACAACATGACTATCTGATGAACTCTGTTATTTATAGGATGAAAATGTGGTGATTTAAGTTAAAACATTAATTTCATTTTTATTGACTTATTAAAGTTCCTGGATTTTTTTTATTTATTTATTATTTATTTATCATTTGTTGACCGGGAAAGACCGACTAGGTTCCACAGAGCCTGTTTTCAGCAGAGGCCCGGGGAGAAATGCTCCAGATGCATGTCTTTGGAATATTACTAAATAGTGTCTGAGTCCTTCCTTGAGTGCTCTATTGTATTTTTTGTTTGTGGTTTTGGTTTTGACCACTCATCCGCGTGTATTTTGTTGGTATGGAATAAGGGATATGTGTTTGACTCTCAGTATTCCAAATTTTGGTCCAAATTATTTTAGATTTTTGGATATATTTATATAATGGACAGGTCTGATTGATATGGTGAAGGACTATATTTACTATTTAAACAACACCAATGTTTTTTTTTAATTTACTTTTTCCTTTTACTCCAACAGAATTAATTATTTAGGCATTAATATTTCTGTGATTGTTGGCAATTTTGTATCTAACATATACAGGAAAACTACTTTCAGCAATAGTTAGCTACATTATGACAGATGCCATCCTTTCAAAATGAAAAAAGGTTTAGTTAAGGGGCAATTCGTTTGTTTGTCTAGGATGACTTCTTGTGATGTTTTATACCACAATGAATGTGAAAAGTTAGTCAATATGTTTCTTGAAAGAGGCTATCCAAGGAAATTAGTGATGGACATTAAAAATGAAATTATGGTAGAAGAAATGATTTCCTACCTCTGTTGGGGTTGGAATTGACTAGGTTAATTGATACAGTGGATTACACACAAACTGAAAAAGATGGATATAATCCCTATGAGAGAACTTTAGTCATAAAATACAATTCTGAATGTTCAAAGGTAAAGGATATTGTTAAACATAAATGGATTCTTTTTAGCGCCAATGAACATATTTCAAATTGTAGGATTTAATCTTTGTTTTGTTTTTTAAAACCGAACATAATATTAAATCCATTTTCGAGCATAAGAAGGGTGGAGCACAAAGGAATAAAGAATTAAAGGGGACATGTTAGTGTGGATTTTGTAAACAAAGTCCTTATATTTTTCGAGAGGAAAAGTGGTGACCTTATGGAAGCGAGGGGGTTGTGGTTAAATCACAAGTAGGTAATTGTCAAACTAAAGGTGTTGTATATTTAGTGATTTGCTCCATCTGTTCTAGTTTTTATTTGGGTAAAACGGAATGGGTTCTGAGAAGAACATATGAACTCAACTACAATAAAAAAATGTTCTATATAAACATTCCACTAGTAAAGGGTACAAAAAATTTGTTTTTTATATCTTAGAAAACATTCCAAATGAAGAGAGAGGTGGAGCTTGGGAGAATAAACCCGAATATAAGGAACTCTTTTGGCAGGTTAAATTAAATGCTTTTGAGCATCCCAGTTTAAACGAAAATAGTACAATACTTCCAGTATTAAAGAACAGGGCAGCTAAATTATGAATTTTTTAAAAATAATGTAAATTCAAGAAGTGTGAGGTGGTTCAATATATTCTGACAGATTTTTAATGGTTTTGATTTATGTTAATTTTATAATATTGTTGAAATTATTTAAACATCTTATTTACTAATTATAGACATGTTTTTGTATAATACTTTGAGTGCATACACATTTTTGAGCTGGAGTGATATATTTGTTTTTCATTGGGATGACTTGGAGTTTCCCATTAAGTGGGTGGGATCCTCTTCTTTGAGGAAGTTACGTAACTCAGGGATTTGAATGGAGGAAGCAGTTCTGATGAAGTCCATTAATTTACAGGACAAAAGTGCTTAACTGCTACTCATGAACAGAGTTGTAACATTCTGTTTTTTACTTTTACCTTAGAATAAATTTGGAGGTGCTCTTTACCTTGGATTAAATATTTTTTATTAAGCACTGACAACTGATCTTGATGGTTCCAGCTATTCCTTTTGTGCAGATTTTAACGTTTGTTTTTTGGCTTAGCTATGTACTTCTGTGTTTTTGTCAACCCAACTATGGAAGACTTGTTGAAAATGCTTATTGAGTCTATGATGGACACTGACCAGAAGCTGATATAAATGTAGTAAGGGTAGGTTGTACTTGCAGATGTAGTCTCTAACCCCAGAAATGAGGGGTGATGCTTTTGAGCATTATGTCACCCCAGAGAACCAAGACTGACTAGACTGCGATAAAAATCCCGTTAACCTGTCATCCAGTATTTATTTGTAACAGCATTATTTCTGAGCATATTTCACATGGTACAAATCTGGAACTGCTGGAAGTCCTGGCTACACTCAGTGAAATTTGTTATTACATTATAGCCAAGTACAGGTTCCCATCTGCGACCACTTCAGAACATCTAGAATTGCTTAACCAGTTAAAAGGTACGTGCGGCTTCAGTTATCCACCATTAACTGGCAAACATTTACTTCCAAGAAGAAATATGCCCAGAGATTTTTGGACTTTATAAATGCTGCTGCACTTGACCAAATTGACCTACTACCCCCCCCAGAGGTGTTAATCTTCTTGACCTTATCCTCATCAACATTTCTCCCAGTTGCTCCACCCCACTTGTTACCCCTTTCCTTGACAAATCTGACCATCTGTCTCTGATCGTCCCTACAAAAACCTGCTTTAGGTCTGTAATAACTCCACTCCTTTTAGGGATTACTCCAAAACCAATTATTTACTCTGTACTGGTATTACTGACAATTGCAAATGTGGTAGCTCCCCAAAAACCTTGTAACTGAGGCTACTGGCTACTGCTCTGATTTTTACACACTCTTGGATAGATGTACTGAGGCATCTGTATCAGTCTGGACTAAGCATAATGGCAAGTTCATAGGTTCATAGGTAGGTACTAGGCTATCGGTCCTAGGGCCTCTACAAGGTTCCTCTTGAAGAGGGCCATTGAGGCGTTCTGCCTGACATGTATAGACAGCCTATTCCAGAGTATGGAGAGTCTCTGGGTCAGGAACCTATCCCTCCAGCATGTTCTATTCATCGTGATGACAAGATTAAGATCTCTGGAGCGTGTGGCTCAGAGGGATTGGGATTTCTTTAAGTGTAGCATGTCCAACAACTCTGGGTTTGACATGGCCTTGTATGTTAGGCAGAGATCGCCTCTGAGTAGGCGATATGTGAAAGAGTATAGCTGGAGTTTCTTTAGATGGTCAGCATAAGGTATCTGCTTTAGGCCTGTGATTCTTTTTGTGAGGTATTTCTGCGGCCTTTCTAGTTGTTGCAGATGTCTGGTGAAGTACATACCAAATGGGGCATTGTATTCTGTAATGGGTCTAATGAGGGATGAGTACAGAGGGACAATGACCTCCTTTTTTCTGGATGAAAAGCCCTTAGTGATGAGGTGTGCCACATAGAAGGATTTTCTAACTGTTGTGGCTATGTGGTTATCAAAGGTGAGACCACTGTCCACCTGTGTCCCTAGGTCTCTTATCACACTTTTGGTGTTTAGTGTACTGCCACCTATGTGGTAGTTCACAGGTATGTGGTTTTTCCCAAAGGGGACAACTATACATTTTTTGGCATTTAGCATGAGCCCATGGCTCTGGCACCAGGCATCTGTTTCGGTACGGCCTTTTTGTAGTATATCCACATCATTTGGGGATTCAGTAATGGCTCCCAGCTTGCAGTCATCTGCAAACTTTGTACATCAGAGTCTCTTAGTGTTGGTCTGTACTTCAGAGAAGTAGATGCCAAACAAGAGTGGTCCCAGGACAGAACCCTGCAGTACACCACTTGTCACTTATCTGGAGTTGGATTTGGAGTCGGCTACTTTTACAGTGAGTGTTCTGTCAGTAAGCTAGTTTGCAACCCATCGAGTGACACAGGGATTAATGCCCAGCTTAGTAAGTTTATCAATGATTCCAGAGTGGGGGATGGTGTCAAAAGCCTTGGCAAGGTTGAAACAGGCTGTGTGAACCACTTTGCCCTCTTCCATGGCTCTGGAGACTGATTTGAAGAAGTTGATCAGGTTCAGGAGGCAAGATCGGCCCTTCACGAACCCAAACTGGGTGGGATCCAGTGTTTGAAGGTTGCCAATGTCTTTGTTTATAAGTTCCATGATAATACGTTCCATGGGCTTGCAGATCAGGCTTGTCAGACTGATGGGACGGTAGTTACCGGGATCCAAGGTGGATCCCCCCTTGTGGAGTGGGATGACTGTAGCTGTGCGCCACTCTGTGGGCATGAAGCCTGAGGTGAGGCTATGATTAAACATGACACATAGGTGAGGTGCCAGTTAATTTTGTAGTTCATGCAGTACACAGCTCGAGATGTCATCTGTTTCCATGGATGCTGTATTCTTGGCTTTGGAGAGTGCAATTTCTACCTGAGTGGCCGTGATTACTGAAATTTGGCATTCTTTCGGTATTGAGATGGACCTTTTTGGGGGTGAGAGGGGGGTGAAGTTGGCACTGAATCTGCCAGGATATTAGTAATATCCTTGGGATCAGTATACCTAGTGTCATTCTGCTGTAGCTCAGAGCAGATCTGAGTATTGCATTTAGATTCTTGACATAGCTATAGCATGCTTTGTGGTTGTCTTTGGAATCTTTGGCAATTTTGTTTTCATAACTAGCTTTGGAAGATTTTATGAGGGATCTCAGCTTTCTACTGAGGCTAGTGAGGGACTTTTTTGAATCCTGGGTTCTTCCTCTTTTTTGCAACACTTTCTTCCTTCTGTTGTACATCTTGTTTATGGCAGGGGACCACCAGATTGGCTTCCTTTTTTAGAGGACAGTGTCTTGTTTCTATTTGGGATGGCTCAGTCCATGCATGAATGAATGTGCTTGTACAGCACCTTGGTTTAGGATTCAGCAGTTGAACTTCCAGTTTCCATCTGCATGGGTGTCATGAAGTTTGTTACTTCTGACTTGAGAAGCATGAAGTTGGCTTTGGAGAAGTTTTTTTTAATGGAGGTTTCCTTAAAGGGGGGTGAGATGTGGATGTCAATGGTGATTAGCTTATGGTCTGATCTGAGCAATGAGGGTGTGACCACTGGTGTGGAGAATTGATCTCCCATGTTGGTAATGACTATGTCTAGAATATTGGTACCCCTGGTGGGACTATGAATTAGTTGCTCTAGGGCATTGGAATTTATGAATTCCAAGAACCGTTGAGCAAAGGTGTTGGTACAGAAGTAGTTTTCCCAATTAATGGCAGGGTAGTTGAAATCACCCAGTACTAGGGTGTTTGGTTGCATCTTAGTATTTTCCAGTAAGTTTAGAAAGGTGTAGTGAGAATCTTGGGGCATGGTGGGGGATCTGTAGCAAGCTACAATTTGTATTCCAGTCTTACCTAGTGTTAGTTGCACCTGGGAATTTTAGATGCATTGTGTTGGGCAACCAGCATGGAGGTGTGAATATCCTTGGTGAATATGGAGACTCCTCCACCTTTAGTGTTTCGGTCCTGGTTTTGTGGCCAAAAAGTGTGGTATGAGTTGTAGCCTGGTATTGCAGGGGTGCTCTCTGGAGCTTTGACGCAGGCCTCAGTTACTGCACAGATATTGATGTTCTCCATGTTTAGGACAGCCTTGAGAGAGTGTATCTTGAAGTTTAGACTTCTAGCATTGAGTAGCATTACCTTCAGATTTTGCTTGCTTTACCCATTACAGTGGTGGTTTTGTCCTTTGAACCTTGCCTAAAAAAGGCACTATAGGGGTGGCAAGAGCCTTAGTCAGTGACCTGAATCTCAGCGGCGACAGGTGCAAACCATCTCTTGCACACCATTGTGGTTTGTCGATCATGTCATGCCAGGCAGACAGATATTGGATCCCCTTTGAATGACACCAGAAGCTTAGCCAATTATTGAAGTCAATCATTTTTGTCCTTATACTGTGGTGTCATTCTGGGTGATGGCAGGATGCTACTCAGGGCTAGGGCCATACCTGCCTGAGCTACATGATCCGAGAGCTCTTCCAAGTCTCTTTTCATGTAGTCCAGGGAGGTATGTCTCAAGTCATTCACTCCAACATGGACAATGACAGAGTCATATTTGTACCTGCTGTGGAGTGACTTGAGTGCATGCGTTATGTGGTGGATCCTAGCACCTAGCAGGCAACTAACTGTAATTTTCTCCTTGTTCAGCTTGGTGAGTGGGACATCAGTGTGCCTGGCTACAGAGTCACCTATGACTAAAGTGTTGGGTATGTTGTCTTGCCTTGGGGGCTGCTATTGGGTGGTACACTGGTGTTATGAGCTATGCAATGCTTTGGTTGTGTTTTGGGGTGGTGTTTGTTTGCGTTTCAGCTTCGGAGGTCCTTGTTGCTTGGGCAAGTTAATTTTAAGAACCTCTGCATATGTGAGTTTTGTGTTGCTATGTGTGAGTTTTGGTGGTGAAGGTTTTGAAGGACTATGTGTTGTTTGAGGTGTTGTGTGGGTGTTAACCTTCTCCTCTTGACTGTCTAGCACAATCTTGGCCAGAGAGATCTTTGCTTCCAGTTTGGCTGTGTAAGTGCATCTCTCACAGGTTGTAGTGTTTGCTGGTAGGAGGAGAGGGTTGTCTGTGTACATGAGGCAATTGCTGCATTGCCCCAGTATGCCCAGATTCACCAGGTGGACAGGAGAAATCACCGGAAGCTGACTCTTGGACATGCCTGGTTAAATGCTTTCCTTGTGTAGTACAAGAGCTGTTTTCACTTACATTTTGGCAAGGTTCTTGCAATTGTAGGCTGTCTAGTGCCTACGACTATTTTCTCCTTATTACCAAGGAGAGCTGAGTGCTTGTAACAAATTAAGACTTCCTAGTGCTTTTTAGCGAGTTTTAGAGCAAGTGCTAGTCACAGGTATACAGATTGTGGTGTTACTGCTGATAAACTAGCTAGTTCTAAGAGAAAATTTGAAGAGCAGACTTTCTGGCACTGGGAATACTTTAACCTTAGCCCCTCGTTGCACAAATGTGCGCAAACATGCATATTTATGCCGGAAAGTTGAAAAGGATAGAAATCAGCCCAAAATGGCCAATACAATTGCAATTTCAGAGCTGGAAACCACTCCTCCAGTGTTAGATAGGCAGTACAATGCTCCCACTCTCACAGGTAAGCAGTAGGACTTCCCTCTACCACAGCAAGGTCTGGATAGCCCTGAACACTGAAACTAAAGTCCTGAAACCAGCAAAGCCTGGACACTGGGCTATTCTAGTTAGAAAAGGTGGGAAATTAGCAAAGCTAGAATTTTTTTTTGTTAAATCAGGCTAAACAATGCAGTTATACAGTAAATAAGCACAAGAAGTTTAGAACAAAACCCACATGGTGGAACTACCTCATCAGCAAACTCTATAATAAAACATAAAAACTCCTGGCCATCACTTCAGGATGCCCACTTTATCATTACAAAAGAGATTTAAAACTTGTAACTATGAAGAACTCAGTGAGGGCAGAGTCAACTGACTGATAACTAAATACTCAGCAGCCATTTTGTACCACTATCCTTCTTACTGCAAGAAAAATAATCTCATTCCAGGTAATTTCATAGACACACTTCATGTCATTGGTAGAGAAAGCATGTAGTAGTGTGTAATGTGCACATAACTGCAGAGTGGTCACTTATAGAATCTGGGAACAAATTAGGTAGTCAGTGTGGCCAGTTTCAGTAGTAGACCTCATGTCTGGAATATGGCCTGTGACAGTACAGCACTCCTAGTTGGAGAAAACACAGTGTGGGAGAGAACAGGAATGGGCTGAAAACTTGATGGTATGAAATGCTTTTAATAACGATAGTCACTGAAGATATAACAGTGTGTTCCCCACATGAGGTAGGCCAGAGGTAAGGGTGGCTCTCCTTGACATACCAAGAAGCAGACTTTAGTAACCAGTGTGAATGACCTGACCATGTGACCAGTGCTAACTTTGTTGCTGTTGGTTATATGAGTATAGTGATGTGATGATCAGAGATTTAAATGGGAACCTTAGCTTCATATTACACAACCATCCCTGCCCTTATATATGTAGGCAGGCTGTATTAATGTGTATCATGGCATCTCTTTGTGCTGGCCCCAAGCCCTGATAAATGGGGAGGGTTGCGTCAGGAAGGGCATCCGGCGTAAAACATCTGCAAAAATTACTTATGCGGAGAACTTTTCATAATTACATACCAGATCGGTGAAGGCCCGGGTTAACAACGACCGCCACCAGTACTGTTAGCCAACAGGGTGCTGGCGGAAATTGGGCTACTGTTGGCCGAAGAAGAAGAGGAGGGTGAAGGCATGCCCGAAGGCAGGAAGAGAGGAGGAAGGTTAGGAGTGTAGTACTGAGGGTAGGAACTTTGAATGTTGGCAGTATGACTGGTATAGGAAGAGAGCTAGCTGATATGATGGAGAGAAGGAAGGTTGATATATTGTGCGTGCAAGAGACCAGATGGAAGGGAAGTAAGGCCAAGTGTATAGGAAGCGGGTTCAAATTGTTCTATCATGGTGTGGATGGCAGAAGAAATGGGGTAGGGGTTATCCTAATGGAACAGTATGCCAAGAGTGTTTTGGAGGTGAAGAGATGTCTGATAGAGTGATGTTTATGA
Source organism: Protopterus annectens (assembly GCF_019279795.1). Lineage (NCBI taxonomy): Eukaryota > Metazoa > Chordata > Ceratodontiformes > Protopteridae > Protopterus > Protopterus annectens. The sequence continues at coordinate 166,254,743 of NC_056735.1, forward strand.
AGCTTGAAATTTATGATGTAATGATGAATGTTGTTAGTGTATATGCTCCAAAAGTTGGGTGTGCGATGGATGAGAAAGAAAAATTTTGGAGTGAGTTGGATGAAGTGGTGGTGAGTGTACCCAAGGGTGAGAGACTAGTGATTGGAGCGGACTTCAATGGGCATGTTGGTGAAATGAACAGAGGGGAATGAGGAAGTGATGGTTAGGTATGGTGTTAAGGAGAGGGATGCAGAAGGTCAGATGATTGTGGATTTTGCGAAAAGGATGGACATGGCTGTGGTGAATACATATTTTAAGAAGAGGGAGGAGCATAGGGTGACATACAAGAGGGGAGGAAGATGCACACAGGTGGATTATATGGCTAGACAGAGGGACAGAGCTGGGAAAGATGTGCAGCAGGTAAGGGTGATAAAGGACAGTGAGGGAAACGTACTCACAAGTGAGGAGAGTGTATTGAGTAGATGGAAAGAGTACTTTGAAAGGCTGATAAATGAAGAGAATGAGAGAGAGAGAAGGTTGGATGATGTGGGGATAGTGAATCAGGAAGTGAAGCAGATTAGCAAGGAGGTAGTAAGGACAGCTATGAAGAGGATGAAGAATGAAAAGGCTGTTGGCCCAGATGACATACCAGTGGAAGCATGGAGGTGCTTAGAAGAAATGGCAGTGGAATTTTTAACCAGATTGTTTAATGAAATTTTGGAAAGTCAGAGGATGCCTGAGGAGTGGAGAAAGAGTGTTTTGGTACCTATCTTTAAGAATAAGGGTGATGTGCAGAGCTGCAGTAACTACAGAGGGATAAAATTGATCAGTCACAGCTTGAAGTTATGGGAAAGAGTAGTGGAAGCTAGTTTAAGAAGGGAGGTGATGATTGGTGATCAGCAGTATGGTTTCATGCCAGGAAAGAGCACTACAGATGCAATATTTGCTCTGAGAGTGTTGTTGGAGAAATACAGAGAAGGTCAGAAGGAGTTGCATTGTGTTTTTGTGGACTTAGAAAAAGCATATGACAGGGTGCCTAGAGAGAAGTTGTGGTATTGTATGAGGAAGTCGGGAGTGGCAGAGAAGTATGTAAGAGTGGTACAGGATATGTACAAGGGTAGTGTGACATTGGTGAGGACTGTGACAGATATGTTTAAGGTGGAGGTGGGATTGCATCAAGGATCAGCTCTGAGCCCTTTCTTATTTGCAATGGTGATGGACAGGTTGACAGATGAGATTAGACAGGAGGCCCCTTGGACTATGATGTTTGCAGATGACATTGTGATATGTAGTGAGAGTAGGGACCAGGTTGACGAGAAACTGGAGAGGTGGAGATATGCTTTAGAGAGGAGAGGAATGAAGGTCAGCAGGGCTAAAACAGAATATATGTGTGTAAATGAGAGGGGGGGGTAGAGGAATGCTGAGGATGCAGGGAGTAGTGTTGGTAAAGGTGGATGAGTTTAAGTACTTGGGATCAACAGTTCAGAGTAATGGTGAGTATGGAAGAGAGGTGAAGAAGAGAGTACAGGCAGGGTGGAATGGGTGGAGAAGAGTGTCAGGAGTGATTTGTGACAGACGGGTACCAATAAGAGTGAAAGGGAAGGTCTACAAGAGGGTAGTGAGGCCAGCTATGTTATATGGGTTGGAGACGGTAGCATTGTCAAAAAGGCAGGAGTCAGAGCTGGATGTGGCAGAGTTAAAGATGTTAAGATTTGCACTGGGTGTGACGAGGATGGACAGGATTAGGAATAAGTATATTAGAGGGTCAGCCCAGGTTGGAAGGTTTGGAGACAAAGCAAGAGAGGCGAGATTATGTTGGTTTGGACATGTGCTGAGGAGGGATGCTGGGTATATTGGGAGAAGGATGCTAAGGATGGAGCTGCCAGGTAAGAGGAAAAGAGGAAGTCCTAAGATGAGGTTTATGGATGTGGTGAGAGAGGACATGCAGGCGGTTGGTGCAGAGGACAGGAAGAAATGGAAACAGATGATCCACTGTGGTGACCCCTAACGGGAACAGCCAAAAGAAGATGATGATGATGGCAGTAGTTACATGTACTCATTAATACTACATGTATTAATAACATGTATGCATTAATACTTCATTAGGTACAGTGTGTTATGCTGTAATGATCTTATCATCTAGTCATGCATGGTCGGCAGACATTGTACAATGAGAAAGGTGAGAGCCACCTCACATGTGTGTTGCATGAAGGTGTCAGGTAACTGTAGGTGATGCTGCTTGTTACAAGTATAATACTTAAGTGTATTCCTTGTGTTAATAGAGATCTGTATAGAAGCAGATGTTTCTAAACACCAATAGCAATTTAAGTTGCTTTGATGACTGATAAACTGACATTTTAAACATGCAAACCTTAACAGTCTTTTATGTACTGAGACTCAAGATACTGAGCTGTACTCACTGCATTGTGCTAATGACTCAGATTAAAAGATATGTTTATTTCATTAGGGACTACATGCAGGGATAGGTGAAAGCAGGAACAATTGTGAGCATCTGCTGACAGCTTCTGTTTCAGGAAGAAATGGTGTAGATTCAGCTGATGGTATACCTCCTGCAAGATAACATGAAGAAGTGAACTAACAGGGAATAATTTTGAGAAATATTACTTTTACAGGAAGTTGGCTGCTGTGCATAGTTTCATACACACCTCTTATATTATCAATACATCAGTATGTACGATACTGGTGAGTGGGGTACAAAATGAGTGATACTGGTGAGTGGGGTACAAAATAAGTGATACTGATGAGTGGGGTACAAAATGAGTGATATTGGTGAGTGGGGTACAAAATGAGTAATACTGGTGAGTACGGTACGGAATGAATGATAGTGGTGATGTGGTGAGTGGGGTACGGAAGTCATTTGGACACTCGATAATCTACAATTACATCAACATTTACTGTACTGATTTATTCAGAAATTGTTACCATATTGCTAAGCTACAAATAGCTTGAGCTGATCCAGTGAAAATGTATTTATTTTATTTTATTTATTCACATTTGTTACCCGGGTTAGTCCAGCTAGGCTAGTAGCCCATTTTCATTGGAGACTCGAGGAGAAAAGCTCCAGTTACAAAAACAATTTACAGTAATGTACAGATTTATACTCCAAGAATAATATTATTACAATACAGGTAAAAAAAAGAAAACAAGCTCCAGTTACAAAAACAAATTTACAGTATTATACAGATTTACACTCCATGAATAATACTATTACAATGCAGGTTAAAAAAGAAGACAAGTGGAGAGAAAATATACAGAAAAAATAGACACGTAGCAATGCACATAAATAGCAACGTCAGTAGAAATAAATGGGCTATCATTGTTTAGAGATTACAATTTTGGGATAAATACTAGCAGGTAACACAGCGAGAAAGGTTGAGACTAATACAAGTGGACATGTGATGGGAATGAGATATAGAGAGAAAAAAAAGAATGAGCTAGGTAGGGTCCTGACAGGGGCGCGTTTTGTTGTTAAACAGATAGAGTTTGAGTCTTGAATGAATTTATGAAAAACAAAAGAATTATAGGAGCAGGATCCCTAATCGATCATCAGGTTGGCGATACAGGTGTGGACGTGAGTATTTATTGTCAGGGGATAGCTATGGGGTACTACATCAGATTATAGTTCAGTACCTCCAGTTAGGCTTGTAGAAAAACTCCAGTAATACTTTATTTCCTGAATACTGAATGTGGTATTACCTGTAAATATATTCTGTTGTGAGATTCAGCAGTTAAAGCAGCATAAATGAAAGGGATTCTCTCTGCCATTAGTACACATCTCTGCATTTGGCAGTTGTGGAGGTATCTTGTTCCATGTCTGTTTAGACTATTAAAAAAAAAACAGGAATTTGTGAATCCTAGGATGTTTGGGGTTACTGAGTCTGGCAACCATTATTCCTTGACAGCTCCCATCCTACATCCTAGACTGTACCCCCTCTTCATGAAGGGGTCTATGTCAGTAATTCCTGGGGAGAATTTATGAAGTCATCCAGTTCTTGTTTGAAGGAAGGCAGTATATTACACTGCTTTTTCTGCAGGAGGGGATATTACAGAGGTGAGAGAGATGTTAAGTAATGAATCTGTCTCTCCACATTGCTTTATTGATATGCTGAAGAAGATTTAGAGGTACAACAGATCTTGATTACTTGGAAGGCAAGGCATAGGTCTACCCTGATGAGCATATAAGAAACAGAAAACAGAAACAGTACATAAAGTATAGGAGAGTCACTCAGACCTGATATACAAATACTTCCTTTTTCTTGTGTGAAATTGCCATTCTGCCATGCAAGGCTAACACTAAAGTTCCTTTTTTATCCTTTGATGGCTGGGTTGGTTCCACTTGGCTGGTAGCTTCTTTTAAGGGGATATTCAAGGTGGTAGTTATGCTGACTAGGGGAATTATGGCGATGACACTGGGGAACATCCCCTCGTGTTTTCAATGTCATAAGATCTTTTAAATGTACCTGCGGTACCACCAGCTCAGGCAGATGAGATCTTGGGTTAACATCTCATCTAAAGGATGTTAGGATCTTGGGTTAATACCTCACCTAAAGGATGGCAGGATCTTGGGTTAACATCTCACCTAAAAAATGGCAGGATCTTGGGTTAACATCTCATCTACAAGATGGCAGGATCTTGGGTTAACATCTCATATAAAGGATGGTAGGATCTTGGGTTAACATCTCACCTAAAAAATGGCAGGATCTTTGGTTAACATCTCATCTACAAGATGGCAGGATCTTGGGTTAACATCTCATATAAAGGATGGTAGGATCTTGGGTTAACATCTCATCTAAAAGATGGTGGGATGTTGGGTTAACACCTCACCTAAAGGATGGCAGGATCTTGGGTTAACACCTCACCTAAAGGATGGCAGGATCTTTGGTTAACATCTCATTTAAAGGATGGTGGGATGTTGGGTTAACATCTCATCTAAAGGATGGTGGGATGTTGGGTTAACACCTCATCTAAATGATGGCAAGATCTTGGGTTAGCACCTCACCTAAAGGATGGCAGGATCTTGGTTAACACCTCACCTAAAGGATGGCAGGATCTTGGTTAACACCTCATCTAAAGAATGACAGGATCTTGGGTTAACATCTCATCTACAAGATGGCAGGATCTTGGGTTAACACCTCATCTAAAGGATGACAGGATCTTGGGTTAACACCTCACCTAAAGATGGAAAGATCTTGGGTTAACACCTCACCTAAAGAATGGGAGGATCTTGGGTTAACACTTCACCTAAAGGATGGCAGGATCTTGGTTAACATCTCATCTAAAGGATGGCAGGTTCTTGGGTTAACACCTCATCTACAGGATGGCAGGATCTTGGGTTAACATCTCATCTAAAGGATGGCAGGTTCTTGGGTTAACATCTCATCTAACGGATGGCAGGATCTTGGGTTAACATCTCACCTAAAGGATGGCAGGATGTTGGGTTAACACCTCACCTAAAGGATGGCAGGATCTTGGGTTAACACCTCATCTACAGGATGGCAGGATCTTGGGTTAACATCTCATCTAACAGATGGCAGGATCTTGGGTTAACATCTCACCTAAAGGATGGCAGGATGTTGGGTTAACACCTCACCTAAAGGATGGCAGGATGTTGGGTTAACATCTCATCTAAAGGATGGCAGGATGTTGGGTTAACATCTCATCTGAAGGATGGCAGGCTCTTGGATTAACACCTCATCTACAGGATGGCAGGATCTTGGGTTAACACCTCATCTACAGGATGGCTTGATCTTAGGTTGACATCTCACTTAAAGGCTGGCAGCATCCTGGGTTAACACCTCACCTAAAGGATGGCGCACTCAGGAGTGCAGCACCTGACAATGCTGCAGTGCAGCTTCAATAATGTAAAAATTACTCCATTCAATTGGAGGGCAAATAGAACCCACGTCCCTCAGATCTTCCATCCCCAAAGACAAGTGTGCTACCCGTTGATCCACTGACACTGAAAATTGCCTTGCTGCTGCGGAAGGTAAAAGTGTCAAACACTTTGGTTGCCATTCATGGTCACAGAGTGACCTAATGGCTTGGTCACTGTGATGGAAGTAACAAAGCAGAGCATTCAATGACATCTCAACTGGTCCATGGAAACACAGATAAGGAGGTATTTGTTTTGACAGCTGACCACAGGATTTGTGATGTCCAGATTCTGTATCCGCCCAAGAATTTCTGCAGCTGATAACTAGTATGCCTGTGAGATGGGCTGTCCACTAGTTACCACAAAGCATCTACACTTGGTAATGAACTGTCTAGTTGGAAGCAAATTACACAGCAGGAATGGGAGGAATTGTCACCTTGATTGACATGAGTGAATTGTAAATACCACTGTTTCAAACAGGTTGGCATATGCACGGAAATAAAGAAGGTTACATCATTTCTGACTATGAGGGAAGCATATTAATTTATCAAAAAAATAAAATAGTATCCGGCAGCAGTAAGTGCATTGTGAATACTATCACAATGAGAAGGAATGTCTTTGTAGCATGCTCACTGCATAATGATGTTGTTCAGGCATATTGTTGTAACCTTAGTTTGTAACAATGTATGCCACACCCAAGACAGAATTACCTCAGATGCAACTCTTTATGGAGTAGGTAGAAGATGCGTCAGCAGAAACCTATATCATTACATCTACACAATCAGAAAATAATATAATCCGGGTTAAACAAAACAGCTAAAGACAAAGTAAATATTGTCCTGAAGATTATTTAGCAAACTATCTATTGTTTCAGTCAAAACATCAGGTTAATAAATACTACATGTAAGACTACAGAGTCAGAAATTTAATAGATTACAACATACAGGTAACCTATTGTAGCAAAAACCTAAAAACAAAAGATTTACTATCACCAAGTTTCAGAAATGAAGAAGAAGGCAAAAGTTAACAATGTGTGATCTGGCACGTTAATACAATACTATGAGAGACAGAAACTATACCACTTAATACCTTCAGCCACTGTTCAGAACATTGATCCAAACAAAGGGAAATGAAATACCTTTAATTTTAGTTTCATGCTTGAAAGATTGTAAAACGTATATTTGTTTATTTTTTTCGGGAGGGGGTACATGAGTCATTAAGCTGAGATATTAAAATGACTGTGTTCTTAAACAGCAGATAAGGTGGTGTACATCTAGACTGAATGCACAGTCTGGAAGTATAGAAGGACCTTTCTGAAAATAAGAATCAATACAAATTTTTGGAAATGGGCCTAGTTTGCCAAGTTTTGTGTGATATTATTTATATTTCAGGTGTAGCTCTATGGCTTTGTGGACCACACTATACATTTATTAAATTCTTGCTTCATAATTAAGGCCTTTAGTTTAGAAAGACCATGCTTTCACCTGTTTCTGGGAGACTAACATCAGAAATGAGCTGACAGACCTAACTATTCATGCAGAGACGTAATTAAGGCATGTATCAGACCTACCTGACTCATGGTCATTTTAGTAATGCCTCTTCTCTATCTTACTAAATGCTACAGTGCATTCATACCTGCTAAGCTATTTGAGTTAATAACTACATGAAGCATGCTTAGCATAGATGCTATTTCACTGGGGCGAACCACCATGTGAGGGCAATCAGGTGACTCAGAGGCAAACAGAATATGAAATAGTTTAGTGCTTTAAGGCAATGAGCATCACACTAGAACTGGTTCCTGCTGATGTGAATGTGATTCTGATAGTCTTTACTTGCACAGTAGCTTAACCGCATACATTTTCTGTGTTACCTGTCAAAACAGGTACTTGTGTTTAGTAGGTTTTTCTGGGCTAATAAACAGAGAAATAAAAATACACCCAGAGAACAAGCAACATACATGAAGGACATTTTTTGGTCTCTATCACATTGTCCTTACAGCACTGCTACCCATTGCCTAACCTCCATGCCTGGTCTATCAGCAGCCGCTAACTCTGCCAGGACTTGCTCCATAAACTGTTGGGGCCAGTTGTGGAATCCAAGGGCATCCTGGGAGTCTTGGCCATCCACATGGTGTTTAGGGGGATGTTTTATTATTACTATGACTTACCCACTTTTTCCCTCTCTCCCACTCCTTTATTCACTGACCTCATTAGAGGGTTACTCCCTTCACTGGACCACACCTCCCCTTAGGGAGCATCATTGACGAATGCCATCAGTTCCTGCCAGCGCCTTGGATGCTTGTGAACTAATCGAACCCGGGTTGCCTGAGCAGTATTTAGCACTTTATCTGTCCATGCCACAGTGCTAGCTACATGATGATTATTTTTAAACACTTCAGTGAAGCCCACTGCCTCATGATTCCTCTTATACCAGATTTTTTTTAAGTTTCTTCCCTATCCTGTGGTCAGTCTCTGGCCTGTAATCTGTGTAATCCTGACCTAGCCTGTGATAAGATACTCTCATCACCTTCAATAAGACAAGGAAAGCATCATCTCCTTAATCTCTCTCCTGCCACATGTACAATGAAGGCATAACTGAATGAGTCCATCACTACATCCACTGCTCTCCTCATGGATCACTGCACCCACTGCTCTCCTCATGGATTGCTGCACCCGCTGCTCTCCTCATGGATCATTGCACCCACTGCTGTCCTCATGGATCACTGCACTCGCTCCTCTCCTCAAGAATCACTGCACCCACTGCTCTCCTCATGGATCACTGCACCCACTGCTCTTCTCATGGATCGCTGCACCCGCTGCTCTCCTCATGGATTGCTGCTCTCCTCAGGATCACCGCACCTGCTGCTCTCCTCATGGATCACTGCACCCACTGCTCTCCTCATGGATCACTGCACTCGCTCCTCTCCTCAAGGATCAATGTACCCAGTGCTATCCTCATGGATCACTGCACCCTCTGCTCTCCTTGTGGATCATTGCACCAACTCCTCTCCTCATGCACCTGCACAAGAAATCAGCTTACATTTCTAGGATTTTTCATCACTGACCACCTCATGCCGGAAACCCATGTGCCGTCACAGAAAAAAAACAGAGCAGGCTATAGGCAGCTTCTTCTTTCTTACCCCTGAATGGCAAAAAAATGAATGTACATATACTAAGTACAAGATGGCCATTGCTTAGAATATTCTATTTTCTCTGAGGTAAGGTGATGTCATTGTTAGTATATATACATTTGGGGGTGTGGAGGGCTTGCTGCTCACACTAGGAGATGCAGGGGCTTGCCTTCCTGCAAAATAGATGTTTAGAGCAGAAGAGTGGTGTCTGAAATTTGCTCTTCTCCCTCATTTTCAATCTTTATTTATTTATTTTTTTGCATGTTGACACTCAGCATTTTCAGTGCTGACTTTTTGATAGGGAGCCATATATATATGTTAGTGCTTTGGAATTTCATGGGGACGACATGTTGGTGGCCATTGATTCGAAAGATCTTTACACTGTGATACCCCAGGATTTAGGTGTGCAGTGGGTAGTGGAATTTTAGTTAGATAAAGGCGTACCCCAAGGTAAATTGTACTTATATGAGACATTATTTGATGGGGTACTCTCTAAAAATGTTATTTATTTTGAGAGTAAATATTTTGTACAAACTAGTGGAGTGGCAATGGGTTCACCATGTGGCAAAACTTTTACCAACAAGGTTATGGCCCATTGGGAATGACAATTTGTTTTGAACTGTATTTATTAATCTAAAATAAGGCTCTATAAAAGATACCTTGATGACATCTGTATTGTTTGGAAGGGTGATTCAGAGGAACTGTTGCAGTTTATGGAATATATTAACAACACAGCACAATTTCTGAAGTTTACTGTTGAGTTTAGTAATGCCCAGTTGGCCTATTTGGATGTACTGTTGAAGAAAGATGTTATTAATAAAAGATACAGTTCCACTACTTATCGTAAGCCAACGTCTTTCTGCACATTACCAGCTCACATCCCTATTAGCAAAAGAGATCAGTAGTGAAGGGACAGCTGGTAAGGGCATCAAGGATGGCTTCACAGAATGATGAGTTTAGAAAGGAATGTGAGTGTTTAAGTTCAATGTTTGGAAACGGGTTGGGAGGGTGGCCTAACGGTTAAGGCATTTGCCTTACAAACACAAGGTGCAGAGTTTGAGTCTGAGTTTTAAGGACATTTTGGAACATATGAATTTTAAGCTAACTAGGAATAGTATGAATAAATTAATGTCCAAATGTGGTCACTGCCCTTATTGCACTAAAATACAGACTGGCAATTTGTTTAAGGTTAGAGGAAGGAGGTTTAACCTTAATACAAGTATAATTGTGATTCCAAAAATATAATCTATTTGGCCAAATGTAAATTTTGCAAATGTTTCTATGTGGGTAAAATGGAGAGAATATTCCGTGATCGTATATGAGCACAAATACAGCATCAGGAAGGGTAGGGAGACTAAAATTCTGGCCAAGCATACTTTGGATTACCTTGCACACTCCTTATACTATATGGCCATTGATGACATTAAGGTTAACCCTAGGGGTGGGCCAATGGGTCTTTATTTGGAGAAAAAAGAACTAATCTGACAGTTAAGGCCGGACGCTTGTTCATGGCCGGGCTTAAATGATATTAGTTCCATCTATTGCTTATTGAGATTGAAAGCTTTGGAACGATGATTATTTCGACACTACACTGATAATTTTAAAATTTTAATAATATTATGATTGGATGGTCTTGCAACTTTCATGTAGCTTTTTGCTAGTATTTTTGTTAATTTTGATTCATAAGTCTCTGCTTTTATATATGTGTGATTTTTTTATGTTGCACTGAAAGCATTTCTGTTGATGTCTCTAGTGGCTGATTTAATGTTTTGCATACACCTGGATAATTAGTTGTTTATATGTTTAGCATTTACTTTAAATTCATTTACCAGCTGATATTGGCAATTCTGATTGTAGTTTTATATGGCAGGTAGTATATATCTTAAGTGTTTTTATTGAATGTAAAGTTGGAGGGAAAGTATCCTATTAAGTGGGGGTATGCAACTTTGGTTAAGCTGTGATGTTTTTATCTGAAGAAGTCCATTTAAGATATTCCAGACAAAAGCACTTATCTGGTTTGAATAAAGGTGGATGTGTGTTTCACTCCTTTTTGTTTTTTTTTTTTTTTTTTGAGTTTACACATAAGGTTTGAATAAAGGTGGATGTGTGTTTCACTCCTTTTTGTTTTTTTTTTTTTTTTTTGAGTTTACACATAAGGTTTGAATAAAGGTGGATGTGTGTTTCACTCCTTTTTGTTTTGTTTTTTTGTTTGTTTTTTTGAGTTTACACATAAGGTTTGAATAAAGGTGGATGTGTGTGTCACTCCTTTTTAGTTTTTTTTGAGTTTACACATAAGGTTTGAATAAAGGTGGATGTGTGTTTCACTCCTTTTTGTTTTTTTTTTTTGAGTTTACACATAGGGTTTGAATAAAGGTGGATGTGTGTTTCACTCCTTTTTGTTTGTTTTTTTTTTTAGTTTACACATACGGTTTGAATAAAGGTGGATGTGTGTTTCACTCTTTTTTTTTTTTTTTTTTTTGAGTTTACAAATAAGGTTTGAATAAAGGTGGATGTGTGTTTCACTCCTTTTTGTTTGTTATTCTTTTGAGTTTACACATAAGGTTTGAATAAAGGTGGATGTGTGTTTCACTCCTTTTTGTTTGTTTTTTTTTTTTTTTGAGTTTACACATAAGGTTTGAATAAAGGTGGATGTGTGTTTCACTCCTTTTTGTTTGTTTTTTTTTAGTTTACACATAAGGTTTGAATAAAGGTGGGTGTGTGTTTCACTCTTTTTTTTTTTTTGAGTTTACACATAAGGTTTGAATAAAGGTGGATGTGTGTTTCACTCCTTTTTGTTTTTTTTTTCATTTTTTGAGTTTACACATAAGGTTTGAATAAAGGTGGATGTGTGTTTCACTCCTTTTTGTTTGTTTTTTTTTTTAGTTTACACATACGGTTTGAATAAAGGTGGATGTGTGTTTCACTCCTTTTTGTTTTTTTTTTTTGAGTTTACAAATAAGGTTTGAATAAAGGTGGATGTGCGTTTCACTCCTTTTTGTTTGTTATTCTTTTGAGTTTACACATAAGGTTTGAATAAAGGTGGAAGTGTGTTTCACTCCTTTTTGTTTGTTTTTTTTTAGTTTACACATAAGGTTTGAATAAAGGTGGATGTGCGTTTCACTCTTTTTTTTTTTTTTTTTGAGTTTACACATAAGGTTTGAATAAAGGTGGTTGTGTGTTTCACTCCTTTTTGTTTTTTTTTTCATTTTTTGAGTTTACACATAAGGTTTGAATAAAGGTGGATGTGTGTTTCACTCCTTTTTGTTTTTTTTTTTTTTTGAGTTTACACATAAGGTTTGAATAAAGGTGGATGTGTGTTTCACTCCTTTTTGTTTGTTTGTTTTTTTGAGTTTACACATAAGGTTTGAATAAAGGTGGATGTGTGTTTTACTCCTTTTTTTGAGTTTACACATAATTTCAACACCAAATAATTAACATTATTTACGTCAACATGCTTCTACTCATGCCAAGTATCAATCCTCTACGAGTACAAAAACTTTACAATAAAATGCAAAAGAAAACATAACATTTTGCAAGAAGGTAATCCCCCCTGCAGCCTCCATGTACTCCCACATCCTCTGCTAATTATATATTCCGACTCTGAGATTGCATAGTTCTCAGGGAAAGGGTAAATTCCCCAACCCTGAGAATCATCAAGAATCATCCAATTTGCTACATTTGTCTACCATTTCTTTACCATCTGTTTAGTCAACTAAATTGTGTAAACTAAGCAGATGTTGACCAAATCACTGTTCAGTAAAAGTTGTGGAACACATATAAATATACATATCTAGTGTCCAACAAATGTAGCAACCAGTGTAACCACCACAGCTATCATAAAATTAAAACTTTAATACAATAAAACATTCATAATGATTAGCACTTTCGGATAACTCAGTACCCATCAGCTCAAACCTTCCATACAAACAGTTCTCTATTTAAAAACTTCACCAGTGAATCAAAATGGCCACCATAGTCTACACCCCTTTAGGGCTGATTTGAAAACTAGATTGCTGTTAAGCCCAGGTAACTTATCAGCCTGTAAGTTACCTATCCAGTTCATCTCAGCTGTCTCAGTAACATTCACTAAATCTCCTCCCCTTGCATTCTCATTAATGGCCTGCAGGGCCAAGAAGTGAAAGATGTGACCATTGTTCTCCTGTATGTGTTTCTTCGAAGGATTCTTAGAATCATTATCCTAATGTCACTTATGTGTTTTGAAATGTGTTCCTTAAACTGGCGATTAGTTTTGCCAAGATAAAAGGAACTGCATAAAACACAGCAAGAAGTGCAAATAACGTTTCTGGTCCTGCAGTCTGCATAAGATCTTAACGTGTATATTTTGTCATTCACTGGATGTGAAGCATCTCAAGTTAAAATGTATTTACGACTGGTGCACATGCGGCAAGGAAAAGTTCCTTTTTTGTTGGAAATTGGCTTAGATCTAATCAAAGAGTTGTTACATAGAATCTGCTTTAGATTCTTACAATTCCTAAATGAGAAACATGGTGTGTTGCCAACAATTCTTCTAATATTGTCATTACTAGTGTAAATACATCCATTTCGTTTAATGATATTACATATCTGTTGTGTGTAAGCAGTATACTTCAAAACTATCCTATTCATATGTGACCGTTTGTGACGTAAAGTCTCATGCTGCAAAGACTGTTCACTTGAAAAATATGGGCTCCTCTAGATGTTCTTAGTGATGAAACTTCTTCAGAGTCTTTCATCTTCATTAAGGTCTTATCCTTTTTCAAAAAACATGTTCTTAATCATGGTATCTGCTGCTGTATAGTCATTTTCATCCATGTGCATCCTTGATGCTCGTAGAAGTTGCCCCTTAACTAAGTTAGAATAAATACACCGTGGATGCTTCTCTTGCAGCTCTTACAATATAAAAAAGTACTGATTTCATTACTTTGTATAGTTAAACTAATGTCTAAAAATTGTATGTGTGTATTAGACTTGTCCAAAGTAAATTTCAAAAAGGAAGTTGTCCTTCCTAAATATTCCTCAAATTTATAGAGTTCTTGTTCATAGTCAAATCACAGAAAAAACACATAATGCACAAATCTTTTATAGTATAATAGGTGGTCAACGAAAGGATTGTTATTAAGTATAAAGTTCACCTCCCACTTCGCCATCACCAAGTTGGCATATGAGTTGGCACAGGAAGTTCCAATCACTACCCCTGATCGTTGCCAATATATATTCTGCTTAAACATCAGGACATTGTTTTCTAATACCATCCTTAATAGCAGCAGCAATACACAAACATTATCCGAGTCTAACAAAGTACTTTCACTAAGATAAGCTTTAGCAGATTTCAAACCATAGTCATTTGGTATGACTGTAAAAAAGGCTCTGTATATCCATCGTGACCAGTAAGTAATATTTGTCATTTCATGTGCTGTCTTCTAGTTAAATAATGATGCTAAAAAATCTTTGGTATCTCTTAAGACAGTGGGTACATGCTCAAGTGCTTCTCTCAGTTTTCATTCAACATATATAGCTATTGGCTGAATGAGCTAGCCAGCCCTAGCCACAATAGGGCATAGTGGAGGATCAAGGAATTGTTTGTGAATTTTTGGTAGCCCTTTTATCACAGGTATTAATGGATGCTCCACGATTAAAAAAAATCACACAAATCTTTGGTTATTTTATTTAATATTAATAGGTCTTTGACTATATCATGAATCATTTGAATCATTCTATTTACTTGTAATCGATTCATTCTCTTGTATGTTGTCTCGTCACATAGCATATTGTTCATTTTCATATCATATACAGATGCAACAAGAACCACCATGGCACCACCTTTGTCTGCAGGTAAAATTACAGTGTTATCAGTAGATTGCAATTCATCTAATGCACGCTTCTGCTCAAGTGTTAGATTATAGGAGCAATGGTTATGCTGATTAAGCAGCTGAAATATCTGTATTTCACACACATTTAAGAAAGTGTCTATAACCGGAGCATTTTGTGGAATGAAGGTGCTGGGTTTAACCAATGGTTTCACATTATCATGCGGCTCATTTCCAGAAATATGTTTTAACGTGATACTCCTACCAAGTCCACTGTAATATCACTCAGTCGAGAGCCTGTCATAGGAACAAATGGTAACCCTTTATTAGGAACAGATAAATGGTGTATCGAAAGGGAGAAGTTACTTAGGCTTACAACTAAACCATTACTGTCATTTACTTCACCAATGTTCAGTTCCAGTCTCTCGACAAGTTCCTCCTCTTTCTCCCCCTACGTATAGAACAGTTGTTCTTCTGTGTAGTTATATATGGCAGGGGAAGAAGTAACAAGGGTATGGGAAAAACCAAAGGGGCTTGCATCCCTTCTTTTCGTCTAGCACCAAAGTCTTTAACAGCATTGCTGCCAGAAGAAATAGTAATAGCACGAGCACTCATCAAATTTTTAAAACTATTCAGGTTCACAGTGTGTTTATCTCCAACAATATTATCAATGGTGTCAGTATTACGAGTTGAAGCATTTGTATCATTTCTATGTAGCTCTACAGATGCTATGTCCTTCCTGTTGTAACTAGTTTCAGTGGCGTGCCTCCTAGGCCATGTAAAGACACACCCATTAACAAAAATCACTGTGATCCCTTATAAGTTTCTTAGTTTTTACTCTCTCAGGTTTACTGTTAAATGCTGTTACATTCAAAAATAAATCATTTAGTTTCTCAACATAAATGTTTTATTGTATTAAAGTTTTAATTTTATGATAGCCGTGGTGGTTGCACTGGTTGCTGCATTTGTTGGACACTTTTTACTATGGTACTTTCCTTTGATAGCCAGCTTCTTGTTGTTTTTTGTTTTATATATATATATATATGTATATCTATATATATATATATATATATATATATATATATATATATATATATATATATCTATATCTATATATATATATATATATATATATATATATATATATATATATATATATATATATATATATATATATATATATATATATATATATAGATCTACTGTTAAAGCGCAAAGTTTCAAAATTTCAAACTTCAAATGGCAGAGACCAGAAGATCGAAGCTTTGAAACTTTGAAAACGAAATAAAAAAAAAAACATTTTTTTTACATGTACCCCCCTGCTAATTAACTATACCAACTCTGAGATCACACTTCAGTGAAGAACATGGTATATATCCTGTTCTTCTCTGTGTGTCGATCTCCATTCAAAACATTTGAATTTACAAAACTTCGATCTTATGGTCTTCTAAGTTTTGAAATTTTGAGCTTCTGAAGGGGATCCATATACATCTATATCTATGTATATTTGTCTACATCTCTCTCTCTCTCTCTCTCTATATATATATATATATATATATATATATATAAATATATATACACACACACACACACACACACACACACACACACACACACACACACACACACACACACACACACACACACACATTGATATAATTTGTTTATTTATTGTTTTGTCTGACTGGGCTGTGAAGTCCCTTCTCAATGGAGGCCTAGGAAAGAAAGGTCCATTTACAAAATAGGCATTTTATACCACAAAGAAAAATATAAAGCTTAAAATTACAGTCTAGACATACAATAACTAAAAGCAGCAATATTAAAGAAAATTTGCAATCAGTAAAATATAGAATAAAATATGTCATTGCATATTAATACAAGACAAACTGACATATAGAGTAAGGTTTAAAATGTCAAATTACAATTTTACATTTTATGAGTCAGCGAAATAAGAGAGCATATCCAGTCTCAGACTGTGCTTTAGGTTAAATCTGGAAATGTGCAAATTGACTGCATACATAGATACAGTAGAGAGTCGATTATCTGAATGTTGATTATCTGAAACATCAATTATCTGAACACAGCCTTCCAAAGTTTTCAGGTAGGAAAAATCATAGTCTGAATATGTAAACATTATACGTATTCGCTTGTGTATAACGTTTATATATTCAGACTATGATTTTTCCTACCTGAAAACTTTGGAAGGCTGTGTTCGGATAATTGATGTTTCAGATAATCAA
The DNA here is from genome assembly GCF_019279795.1 of Protopterus annectens. Classification (NCBI taxonomy): domain Eukaryota; kingdom Metazoa; phylum Chordata; order Ceratodontiformes; family Protopteridae; genus Protopterus; species Protopterus annectens. The sequence goes on from NC_056735.1 coordinate 166,271,792, forward strand.
CATTCAGATGTAAACGTTATACATATTCACTTGTGTACCACGGTAGTGGTGCTGCGGTAGCATTGTCACCTCACATTAAGATGCTGTCCGGTTTGTTTCTCAGCTAGAGCGTCTTCTGCGTGGAGACATGCGTGAATGGGCGTACCTTCGTTGAAGATTGTGTGTCAGGGCTGGTAACTCGGCACATAAAAATCAACTACCAATCATTAGCAGACTGAAGTTCCACTGTGGCGACTCCTAACCGGGAAAAGCTAAAAGACACAACAAAATACATATTCGCTTGTGTATGCTTTTGAGCTTGTAGCCCACTCATGTGTGAAAAATATTCTTTATTGTCCACTGGAATCACTGAATGGTTGAAAAATGTATTCCCTGTGTGCAGAAAACACAAGACTTTAGAAGTTTTTTATCCAGTTTAATGTATAGGTTCATAGGTTCATAGGTAGGTACTAGGCTATTGGCCCTAGGGTCTATATAAGCCTAGCCAAACGGTACCCTGGCTATTGCCGCCCAAGAAAATTATTTTCCTGTGCCCCTGTCAAGCAGAGCCACAGAAGTGATCCCCAGGGTGAATTTCCTATCTCCTATCCAATCATCAAGATTTTTCTTGAAGAGTGCTAATGAGGAGGTTTGTTTGATATAGATAGGTAGTTTGTTCCAGAGTATGGGAAGTCTCTGAGACAGGAATCTATCACTCCAGCATGTTCTGTTTATTGTGGTGACAAGGTTTAGGTCTCTAGAGCATGTAGCTTGGAAGGATTGGGATTTCTTTACATGGAGCATGTCCATCAGCTCTGGGCATGACATAGCTTTGTATGTTAGGCAGAGATCACCTCTGAGTAGGCGATATGTGACAGAGTAAAGCTGGGGTTTTTTTAGACGGTCTGTGTAGGGCATCTGTTTGAGGCTGATAATCCTCTTTGGATGTTTGATTATCTGAACAGTTTGATTATATGAATTACCCTAGGTCCCAATTAGTTTGGAGAATCGACTCTCTACTGTAATGTACTATAACAAAGGATTTGTTATTACGTAGAAGCCGCGGTGGTACAGTGGTAGCGCTGTTGTCTCACAGCAAGAGGTTCTCCTGTTTGATTCTTGGCTGGAGTGCCTTCTGTGTGGAGTCTGCATGTCCTCCCCGCAGTCGAGTGGCCTCCAAAAGACATGTATGAATGGGCGTGCCTTCGCTGAAGGTTGGGCATTGGGCTGGCAACTTGGCACCAAAAAAATCTACTGCCAATCATTAGCAGACTGGAGTTCTGCTGTGGCAACCCCTAACCGGGAAAAGCCGAAAAGACAAACAAACAAACAATTCTGGTAATTAGAAAACCAAAGTATGATTTAAAAATGTTCATTGAAATTATTTAGTCTTCTTCTTTCGGCTTTTCCCGGTTAGGGACAGTGGGTCACCTGGCAGTGGAGTTTTATGGTGTCGAGTTGCCAGCCCGTCACCCAACCTTCCACAGAAGGTGTACACACTCATGCACGCACTCACGCCTAGGGCCAATTTAGATTGTCCAATCCACCTACAGCATGTGTTTGGGATGTGGGAGGAAACTGGAGCATCCCCATGCGACCATAAGGAGGACATGCAGACTCCACACAGAAGGCACCCCAGCCGAGGATCGAACCAGGGAGCCTCTTGCTGTGATGCAGCAATGCTAACCACTGTACAACCGCAGCTGCACCATTGAAATGATTTAGTATCATTTCAATTTTATTTTTAAAGGGAAAACATATTGCAATTTATTTTATACTTGCTCATTGTAAAATAAACTTCTGCTGTGTAGAGGCATGCCAGCTGCAGTTAGACTGAACAAATGTTAAATGTCTTTTAAAGTTTAGTGCAGAATAGATGGTATATACTTTGTACAATGTAGCAGATTCTGTCATAACTGACATTAAGGAATAGTAGGTTGAAAGTGATTTCCACAATGAGTCCTTCAGTTCCCAGATTTACAGAAAACCCTGGTATTGTAACACATACCTACATGCTAGGAGTAGCCATCGTAGGTTTACCAAAGCTAATGTGATTAGGGGACAAGCAATATGTATTCTTTGCTTAACATTCGAAGATTAAGGGAGCTTCAGGAAGGTACTGTAAGGTGTACACATCCTTGTACATGTAGCTGTACCTTTTTCTTATTCAGCAACTGCCCAACACAGTGTTGCATGATACTGCCCAACACAGTGTTGCATGATACTGCCCAACACAGTGTTGCATGATACTGCCCAACACAGTGTTGCATGATACTGCCCAACACAGTGTTGCATGATACTGCCCAACACAGTGTTGCATGATACTGCCCAACACAGTGTTGCATGATTCTCTAGCACAAAGACATGCAACACCCCATCGGACTGGTCCTGCAACTATGTCGAATGCTAATGAGGCAGTCCGGGAGAAAGGGAAATGCTAAATAGCCATGGAAGCACTGGCATCAAGAAATGTACTCAGCCATGTAGATTAGCATGGCTATGTCCACTACTTTGTAGTACTGAAGATGGCCAAAAGGCTGAGTTCAATTACGTTCCATGACAGTGGTATGGGGACTGTGGGATGGGTGGATCCAGTAGATACCAGGGGTACATTCAATCCAAGTGACTTAATGGCACCAGCATCAGTACAGGGATCAGGGATTTGGGATGGGAAACACTAGGCATTGGGGAATACTTTAAATATAAGTGCCTTAACAGCACAGGCATTAGTACAAGAAGCAAAGGGTGGAGTGGGGGAAACACTAGACCCCCTAAATGTAAGTGCTATAAAGGCATTGACAGCTGTGAGGGGATTGGAGAGTGGGGGAGCCACAAGACACCAGGGAAACAGTCTAGTTATGTGCCGTAATGGCACCAAAATCACTATGGGGAACAGGGGGGGGGCACACTAGCCACCAAGGTAGTGTCATAATGGCACTTAGAGTATCGTAGTGATCAGGTGTGAGGGGGAACACTAACTGACAGGGCATACTAAATATGAGCTTTAATGGCATTTCAACAGTTATGGGGATTGGGGGTCACTAGACACCAGGAATACTACAAAAATGCCATAACTGCACATACTATTATACTGATCGGGACTAGGAGGGAACCAAGGGAGGGAAGACAAGTCAGGGGCAGAGCAGAGGGACTGTGGTATGTGTTTATGTTTGAATGTGAACTTGTGGTGTGGGAGTGTGACGGTGGGGGAGGGGAGGTGCCAATGCCTATACAAGCAGCAGTTTACTACTGTGACATGCAGCTCAGCAATGATCTGCATGTGATAGTAGTATATGCAACTCACAGATATGCAAATTAGCCAATAATGAGGTCTTAACTCCGAATCACAAATTAATACCTTGTGGGCGCAAGGCCTTTTTAGCACCAGATGTACAGCTCATGCTAGGCCCTGCAATGAATACCTCGGTAAACATTTTTTTTTTAAGGAAATCAATAGGATACAGATAACAATATTAACCAAAAAATACTGGATTACATTAATGTTGGTAGAAGTATTGTTTTTGCAGTCATCCTTAGGACAGATTTGTATTCTGAAACGGTTCCAGAATCAACCAATAGATTCAAAACAGCTCTTGCATTAGATTACTCGTTAGATAGTTCCTGTATTAAAGATATTGGTGTCAACAACTGGAAACTTCTGCAGGTAAACACTGACTTATTTAGCAAGTTAGGTCCAGAATCAAGAATTGTAGAGAAGAGGAACAGCAATCTTAAGTCTTTCCTTAAGGGTACCCTCATCGGTAAATTTACACAAGACTTGTCAAAGGCCTAGAAAACATTTCCCTGTGGTAGTCATAAACTATGTAAATACACAAAAGGCAATGCCTAACTTGCCCTGATACCTCTTAACAGGAATATATGTTTGAAAAAACTTTTGATTGTAACTGCATGCATATTGTGTATACAGCTACCTGTAGGATTAAATAATGCACATATGATATCATGACCAAGAAAGAAAATAACACCGTGTATAGACATTCCATTATTAGCAAAGTGATTTTGGTGATGGCAAAGCTTTAAGCAGAAATTGTGATACTCTTTTAGAGATTAAGGAACCTTATTAACACCTCATGTTCTCCAGATATTAATGATAGCGCAAACATCAAATATATAATAAAGATTTTAAGTTAGTGATAAAGATTATCCAAAAAGTGGTTGGTAAGAAAATCTCAGAAAATTACAAATATAAGTCAGATGTGTGACATTAGAGGAAGAAATATGGTAAATTTGTTATTTAAAGAGATTTATTTGAGAAAGGCAGAAGAACGTTGACAGAAGTTAAATTATTCTCTGGATTAAGAAAGGCATTTAGTTGTGCTGTATGCCATATTTTGTGGGACAGATTTGGAGAGATAGGCAGTTCATTTATTAAGGCCTGGGTATCTGGTTTCTGTGTTTGAGTGACAAAGAGAATAAGAAATTAATTTCCCCTGAGCCTCCATCTTTATGCATAATACACAGATGGTTTTATAGACATTTAAGAGCTGTGAGTATGTAAAGGAAATATACTGGCTATTAGGACACTTGTCCTACAATCTCAGCTGGCACAGATGACATTTGTGTGATAGTGAAAGATGAAGGTTTACTTATTTGGCAATTGAAAGGCCATATGAAGAATGAGTTTCTGAAAGTAAACAGTGACACTGTTGCAAGGGGTCTATGTCAAGGCATTGAATATTCTCTTCCCCGGACTACTTTTCATTGAGATTACAGGAATGAACATTCCATCCACAGAACGCTTATCTCGCTGACTTTCACATCCTTGAATTGCTATAGCTGGCCAACACTGCAGACGTTACAATACCTGATGAATATGAAAAGTAAACAGAAAAGAACACTCACCCACACACACCACAAAAACTGCTTTTGCAGGGGGGCAAGCCCCCCTGCACCCCATGTTGAAGGCTGTACCCCCACACCCCCTGCTAATTATATATACCAACTCTGAGATCGCATTACAGTGGGGAAAAGGGCAAATTTCCTGATCCCTACTGCAATGCAAGCTCAGTCAGAACGTTGAAGCAGATTTTGTGTTGTTTGCAGGTGAGTGTTCTTTTCTATTTACTTTTGTTATTCACCGGGTATTGTAACATCTGCAATGTTGGCCAACAATGGCAATTCGACAATGTCACACTTGGCGAAATTAGCATTCACTGAATGGAATGTTCACTCCTGTGGTCTTGTTGCATAGTAATTCTGGGAAAAGAACGTTCAATACTTTGACACAGACCTGTGACAAGACATAAAGAAGTTAACTAAGAAGAACTTTACTTACAATTCTGATAATATTGCATGGAAAGAAAGACAAAGGTTTCATTAACTGAGAAGAAAGTTATAAAAAATGGTTCTCAAATGAGCCAACTTTAATAACTGGAAGAATAAAAAAGTACAGTTATTCTGCATTCCTTTGTTTCCTATCAACTTTTGTAGAAATTGTTTACTATCCTTTTAATGCTAGAAACAAGGCTGGTGAGGATCTACTTGAACCTAGTAAAACAACAGTGGTCTATAAATCTTTCATGCATGCAGGTTTAGAAATCTAACTTCTCTAACGTTTTCCGTTCACTGTAGTCTTAAAATAACATCTAGTAAGATAGAAACAAAGAATGTTAAATGGTAACAACTCAATTATTTCTGTCAAAAGATGGCATGCATAGGGTATGTATCTGAGGAAAAAAGTGCAGTAGAAATAAGTTGGATTAACAAGCTATGGGGAAAGTTAAGGCAAGGAAAATTTCAAAGAAAGAAAAAATATGAAATGTTAACCCTTGGTTTGAGATATGTAAAAAAGATAAGAAGAATGTTTTGAAAGTAAGAAATTAAAAACGACAAAAACGATCTAACAGAATATGTGGGATGTTTAATGGATGTTTGAGCCTTCAGGAGAAAGAGGAGATGTGAAGGGGAAATATGACATAGAAGTATGAATGAGAGTACATGCAAGGAATGAATATGAGGGGGTAGTAGAGACTCAGACCTGGTAATTAGCTTTAGAATGTGATCCTTAAAAAACGAGTGAAGGTGTGACAGTATTACATGAGGAGGAAGCGTAGACCTAACAGAAGAGCTGCTATGGGGAAGATTTGCATAGTGCTTTGAGGTAACAGTCTTGTTATCTCAGTACAGTAATATTCTGCTTGAGTTCTAAAGTTTCCCACTCTCTGCTAAATGACTCCATCCAACCCACTTAAACCAAGATTGGGGGCATCTATGCCTTGTGGATTTTCCATTGCTAGACATACCAAGTTTTACAGTTTTGGGGAGAATTCCATTAAGTCTCATTGCTGTCTCTCCAGGTATTGTACAACTTTATGAAAGGACAGTCATCTGAACTATAAAGCTTTTGTCCAGATGACCTGTGCATCACTAGCAGCATGGGTGCTAGAAGGCTGCACAAATGAATGTGGAGGCTGGGAGTGAGTAGCTGATGTCGCTTACCATCCTACTTGCTGCAATACATCAGTGTTATGAGCCTGGAGAGCTCCTAAATTGCTCAGAAAGTATCAATAATGGGACCTCCTATTCTGATCCAACTGAGATTGCCAATATCTTTGTGAACAAATTTAGTGCCAGCTTCACCCCTGAGACTTCTACACAAAACATTTGAAACCCTCACTCCCCCAATTATCTCAAAAGATCATTTACTGAAAGTGTGTACCAAGACCAAAAATGCTTCCCCTATGGGACCCAAAAACATATCTGGTTGCTTATTTGATAATGTTAAATAGAACAGACGCACTCCTCAAATCATTTAACTTAACTTTAGCTACTGGTTTTGCCCCTGATGGGTGGTGCACAGCAGTGCTGATGCTCCGCCATAAGGGTGGAGTTGCAACTGACCTATCAGCCTTACAAGTTCCATCTGCAAAGCCATGGAATTTATTATAAATGACCTCATAAACTGTGATTTCAAGAATCTTGTTACAGTTAACCCGCAAGTGTTGGCTTTGTGAAGGATAGATCTTATCTATTTAATCAGGTATATTTCTTTGAAGCAGTTACAGAGACAGATGCCATGTAGTGCACAATGTGTATCTGGACCTGGGCAAGGAATTCAGCTCCATTCCCCATGCTGGCATCATACAAAAGCTAAGTGCCTTAAAACTGTCCAAGATGTAGTAAGATGGACAGCAAATTGGCTGAAAGACAGAACCCACACAGTGTGAATTGCAGGTGTCTCTTCAGAAACTATGAAGGTAACTAGTGGTGTCCCTCAGAGCCAAGACTACTGGCTAATAAAGTATGCAGACAGTTGCAAGCTGGAGGTTGTTGTTAAATCATCCAATGGTACCCAAACCCTCCAGAACGAACTCTCCCTAGTGAACTTTTGGTGTACTAAAAAGTGTAGTCTCATGACCTTTGGTAGACACCCCCATTAGAGACAACACACCTCGGCAAAATATAAATGTTGTTAGGGACGTAGGTACTTGGGTTGATAGCGTTCTCTCTTTTGACCATCATATAACAATGGTTATCAGAAAATCCTTCTATTTGGCCTAGCTAATTACAATAGAATATCATCAAGGTCTAAAGAGGAAATCAATCCCTTAATACTCTGCATTTATCTGGCCAATTATCGAGTACAACATCCCCTGTGGGATGCATCTCACTACAAATGTCAAACAATGAGAAAGACCGCAAAGGTTCCTTACCAAAAAGATTACAGACTTAAAGTTCCTAAAATGCCAAGATAGCTGGAAGCTTTATCTCTTTATTCAGTGTCTTATAGAATTTTGAGAGGGGAGATCTCTGTCTCACTTACTGTACATCACAGACCTGATTTTCCTAGACCTCCTGTTTCTCTGTAAGACCAAAATCTCCACTAATACTAGAGCCAGGGCCCACAATTTTGCCAGAAGATAAATAAAACATTATGGCTGGGTAGGTTTATGACCCAGCACCTCCCTAACATTTGGAATAAACTTTCCCTGCATGTTAAGCAGTGTGATTCACTATCCTCCTTTAAACATAAACTATGTGACTGGATAGGCATTCACAAACCTACTCCAGAATTGACAATTACAGCCTTCATAGAGAGAAGAAGTGCTGCCTGAGGAAGGGCTCTGGCAAGGTGATAATGGTCATGAGACTCAGTGGCCTTGAAATATCTATGAAAGTAAGAATCTGTGCTGCTCCAGTGGGTGTACCGCTTGTTTGGAGGTTGTGCATTAGCATCAACCAATGCAGTGTCAATATGATGGCTACAGGGTTACTAGGGGAGAGGGGATTAGGACCACTCCATAGCAGCAATGCCATGCTGTACCAGTGTCCTCAACCTCCTCACCAGCCCCAGATGTGGATTGGACACACATGCACACTCGTGCTCACACTCACAACACACACACACATACACACACACACACACACACACACACACACACACACACACACACACACACACACACACACACTGGCCTGCTGCATTTGTCCAACTGTTTTAGCCTGGGTCACTGCGGATGCTTTTGTGTCAGTGTGCTGACTAACCCAATAATGGCTGGAAATGTTTCTGGCAAACGTTTTTTTTTTTTTTTTTACAGAAACTACTAAGAACAGTAAAACTATCTAATGATACAGCAGAATCGGAACCAAATTAAAAAAGTATGGACATTACTGTAATGTTTAAAAAGCTCCATGAATTAAATTAAACACTATGGAAAATAAATCCAGGACTTGAATGGTCAAAAAGTACATTATTACAGCACACTGTACAGCTGACTTTTTATTTATTTGTTTGTATTACCAACTTTATTGCTGACAACTCAGACATACGTCATCTTAGAAACAAGTTATTATAAATAGAGATTAATGTGGTCAACATTAGTAATTAAAATATCAGACCATTAATAAAAATGTATCAAGACCCAGCTTGCAATTTCTGTGTCACAGACTGAAAAAAAGAATGCCTGTTTACCTGGTGACATGTACAATATTATATTTATTTATTTTATTTTACATTTGTTTACCAGGATAGTCCGACTGGATACATGTCCACTTTCAGCGGAGGCCCGGGGAGGAAAAACTCCAAACAGACAAACTTACATAGATTACACAAGAAATTAGATAACATTAGAAAATATAAAACAAAGTGATTATGTACAATGGTTTAGTAGTGTTCCCTAGTAGGGACTCACAATTCTCATGGACAGACACAATTAAAAGCAAGAGACGTCAGATTGGATATAGAGCTTGGTGACGTACTTGCATGTTATATTTACACATTATGTTTTCAGTTTATAACTTAATCAGGGTTGGTACATAGGCAAAGCCAATTCACCTTGATATACTGTTTGAGTTTTTTTTTAACAGACTTTTGGAAGATTGTAGGATTATATAGTTTGGCAACGAATTCCAGGTTTTGCCAACAAAGTTGGTAAACAGGGATTCACCATCAGAGTTATTAGCTTTGTGGGTTTGGACCAGTATATGATGAGACAGACCAAAAAGCATCACTTTTTCTTTTTCTAGCACCACAGTTGTTATGAATTTGTAGTCATGAATCAAGAATTGAATTAAATGGAGGCAGTGGAAATTGCGATTACTTCTGTTCTCCCTGATTCAATGCTTCAGATTTTCTTATTATACATGTCTGTACAGCACACTTGCACTTCAAGTTAAATGTGCCTTTTTTCTTGAAAGATCTTTGCAAACTTTTCTTATTCACTATGACTTAAAAGCCTGACTGCATGATGTCGAATTTGAATGGACAGCCTGTTAAATATGAGCCCTTGAGCTCCTGTTCTCTGATACGTAGATGCTTGACTCAGAGTGTAGTAGTTTGAAATGATATATTACTTACTAATTGTGTCATATATATTCCAATACTACAACAGAATCTTGAAACATATCAACTCTCAGTCCATCAAAGGTCAGTTTCTGCAGTTCAGATTAGCCTTTACTGAAAAAAAAAGTATTGACTACATAACGGGTAGTCTTCAACTTATTACTGACAATTTGCGCAATGCAAAGGACCATGCTACCACTGACCAATTTGAGTGAAGTTAGTTATGTTTAAAAAATATTATTTTGAAGAGTTTTTGCAGTTGGGCTGTGCTCCCTTGCACCTGTCTTAATGTGGGGGTTCTATCCCCACACCTCTGCTCTCTATATAACTGGGCTCCTAGATCACATTATCTTAGAAGCATTCAGAAGAAAGGGAAACTTTCTGTTTCTTTCCTGCAAGTTGGGTTGACCTCAGATGTATCACATTTAGGGTTGTCCTATGCTTAGACAAGTGTAAAGTGGATTGATTTCTAGTCTCTCACATGCGATTCTCTGATTTTTGTTCTTCACGGGAAATCATTGTTATTGTGGTTTCGGTGTATTGGCAGTGATCCAAACTTTGTGGGCTTTTCCTTTTTCTCCATTATTGTCTAACTAGGAGTTAGTATAAATGAATAAGGGGTTGTGCAGCGTAAAGCTCACATGTGGGGAGGGGCCCATGTGACTTGCTCACTGCATAAAAAAAGTTATTGTTCTTTAAATCTGGTTGAAATTTAACTGGTTTGTTGAATCTGGTTGAAGAATCGGTGAGGTTTCTATTGACCACATGTGAAGCAAACTTTATTGGGTAATCATGGCTGGGATGGACAGCCTCCTGCAACAAACTGCAGTACTGTTCCATTTAGTTTAATGTGCATTGATGGCCTAACTGTTGGTGACAACATTATCTGCAATAGATGGTACAAATGTATAACCTGCACTTACCAATAAAAGTAGATGTTCACATTCCTCACTATTGCAGTAACCTTTAGGCTATATGAGTTGTTTCCTGCCAAGACTATAACAACCAGCCAACTTCACAAAGCTCTGGCTGCCACTCACACCTTCACTCTCACTGCTGATTGGATATCCCAGTGGAGGGACATTAGCAGTCAGACTGAAGCAATCTTCAGTACTTTCTTGCCCAAAAAGAAAGAAAAAGCTTACTCATCCTGAACCTTTAAAGATATAACAGTTAAACAAAATGTTATATTCCAACAAGTAACTATATACAAAAAAGGGGATGGAAAACATTATATTCCAACAAGTAACTATATGCAAATGAAAGGGGATGACGGGTGGGTGCGGCTACTGCAGTAGTGAGGAATTTGAACATCCTCTGTTATGGTAAGTACAACTTACACAATTGTACTAAGTTCATCATTCTCACTGCTGCAGTAGACTTTAGACTATATGGGTTGATTAATTTCAAAGCCTATCCAACTTAGGAGGAATAAGGATAAGGGTCCAGGAACCCCTGAAGAATGGTCCTAGCAAAGCTGGCCCTGGACCTAGAAAAGGAATGTAGTTTGTAATGCTTTATAAAAGTATATACAGAAGACCATGTTGTTGCATTTAGAATGCATCTTTATGTCCACCCCTCTCCAGTGTGCCAAGGCTCAAGTAGAATGCACCTTTCTGCTGCATGGAATAGACTCACCATGGTGAGTATAACAAAAGTAGATGAGGACAACCACCTAGAAATAGTCTGTTTTGACAGAGATAATCCCTTCTTTGTCCCATTATAAGAAATAAATACCTGATCTGCTTTTCTAAAGGATTTGTTCTGTCAGTACAGTACCTGGGTTGCCTTTGCATATACAGAGTAGGTAGAATAATTTCTACCCATTTTTGAGGGTTGATTAGAAGTAAATTCTAAAACAACTTTGGGCATAAATGAGGGATTTGTTCATAATGGCAACCCATCTCTATTGAAGATCAAATTTGGTTCACCTACCATGAGAGCTTGCAATTCAGATACTCTTCTTGCAGATGTCAGAACAATAAAAATATAGTCCTCCATGTAATAAACCTTAAATTTGCATGTTGAGCTGGTTTAAAGGGAGACATTGTTAACTTTTCCAGAAAAAAAAGTTAAGACCCCAGGAAAGTACCACCTGTGTTTTAGATGGTCTAATATACAAGCCTCCCTTGGGAAACTGTTTTACCTAAACAGAGAAGAAAGTGGAGGATCCAAGGGCAGACATGCTGAAATGGCTGTGAGATGTGCCATGACAGAAGATTATGAAAGGCCAGAGGAAAAGAACTCATGGAAATATTTCGGCACCAGTGTGATACATAATCCTTGATGGGACCCTGGTTAGTGACTAGACACTAACTAGAAAATATTTTCCACTTGCAAATATAAGATAACTTAGTAGCAAGTTTTCCTGCCTCCTTTAATACCTGCTGTTCCTCCTCATAAAGGAGATGCCCAAAAGATATAAAAATTGAATTATCCAAGCAGTTAGTTGAAGTTGTTTGAGATTGGGCCGCATCAAGCTCTCCTTATCTTGTGTGAGTAGATCTAGTATGTAAGGAAGCTTGTGGTAATTGCTCTTGGCCAGTTCTATAAGAGGGGAGAACCAGTCTTGCTTGGGTCAAAATGAAGTCAGCTTAATGAATTTTAAAGAGTCCTTCTGAATCTTCAGAATTATGCTGAGAATCAGTGGCAAGGGTGGAAAATCATAAAGGAACATTCCCATCCATGGGAATGAAAATGCATAAATTTTCCAAGCTTGCTTGCATGGAGTCCTGAAGCAGAATTTGTTCAGGAGTCAAACAGATATATTTGAAGTACTTCCCACAATTGGATCATTTTTTGAAAGACTTTCTTCATTCAGTTTCCATTTGTCTTGCTCAGTTTGTCTGTCACTATATTTTGCTCTGAAGAAATGTAATATGCTTGGAGGGTTAAGGAATTCTCTAGAGCAGCCTCTTAAGTCATCATAACCATCCTGTATAGAGATTAAGACTTGTTTGCCCCTGTTTGTTGTGTACTACATCAGTGTTGTATTGTCTACAATTGCCTGAAGAGGTCTGTGGGACCATAGGTGATGAAGAGATTTCAAAGTACAGAACACAACTAACATCTCTTTGACATTCATGCGTTTTGCTGAAAAAACATCTACAAGGCAATCTTGTATGATGGAGTCAAGGAGGACTTTTGTATATTATAGGTTCATAGGTTGGTACTAGGCTGTCGGCCATAGGGCCTATGCAAGCCTAGCCATAACAATTCCCTGGATATTTCTTCCCACAATATTTACTTCTCTGGACCCCTGTCTAGCAGGGCGACTGACATGATCCCCGGGGTGAATTTCCTATCTCCCTTCCAATCATCAAAGTTCCTTTTGAAGAGGGCCAATGAGGTGCTCTGCTTGACATGTATGGGCAGTCTATTCCAGAGTATGGGGAGTCTCTGGGTCAGGAACCTATCCTTTCAGCATGTTTTGTTCATTGTGATGACAAGATTTAGATCCCTGGAGCATGTGGCTCTGAGGGATTGGGATTTCTTTAAGTGGAGCATGTCCAATAGCTCAGGGTTTGACATGGCCTTGTATGTTAAGCAAAGATAGCCTCTGAGTAGATGATATACCACAGAGTATAGCTAGAGTTTTTTTAGATGGTCAGCATATGGCATCTGCTTTAGGCCTGTGATTCTTTTAGTGAGGTATTTCTGTGGCCTTTCCAGTTGTTGCAGATGTCTTGTGAGGTACATACCAAATGGGGCATTATACTCTATAATGGGTCTAATGAGGGATGAGTACAGTGGGACAATGACCTCCTTTTTTCTGGATGAAAAGCCCTTAGTGATGAGGTGTGCCACATACAAGGATTTCCTGACTGTTGTGGTGATGTGGTTATCGAAAGTGAGACCACTGTCCACCTGTGTCTCTAAGTCTGTCATCACATTTTTGATGTTTAGTGTCCTGCCACCTATGTGGTAATTCATGGGTACATGCTTTTTTTCCAAAGGGGATAACTATACATTTCTTGGCATTAAGCTTGAGCCCATGGCTTTGGCACCAGGCATCTGTTTCTGTAAGGCCTTTTTGCAAAATATCCACAACATTTGGGGATTCAATAATGGCTCCCAGTTTGCAGTCATCTGCGAACTTATCTGGAATCCCAGATTGTTAAGAGGAGAATAAATCCATGTTAAGGACTGTTGACACCTGGGAAAAGACTCTGCAAAGATAAGTACATTGTCTCAATGAGGAAATATGTGAATACCCTGCAGTCCACAATGAGCTATCACTGGATTGTAGACACTTGGTAAACACACTTGGAGTTGTAGGTAACCAAAAGGTAATGCAAAGAGCTGATAATGCCACCCATACTCAGATAACCTAAGAAATTTCCTGAAGCCTCTACCTATGGGAATGTGATAAGCATCCTTTAGCTCTACCATTACCCTGACACTCAGAGGAGGAATGAGCAATAACAGAGTCTAAAGGGTCAGAATTTTGAATTTTGTTACTTTAACATACAGATTGAGGAACAGAAGAACTATAAATGGTTTCCATATAAGCTCTTTCTTTGGAACCAAAAACACACTGGAATTGAAACCTTTGCCCCTTTCATTTAGAGGCAGTGGTTCTATGACTCTGAGGGTCAGCAAGTTTTGAAGAGCTTGAGAAAAAAAAAAAACCTCTGGTTTGAAGTTTAGGGGGAAATTCCCCTCATAGGGTGTATTTGTATCCAGTGCCAGATGTAGCCCTTCTGAACCACTTTTAGCATTCCAGCATCCCAAACAATCTGTTTTCAAAGGAGAATATAAAGAGACACTTTCTGGGACAGATTTAGAAAGATATGGGGAGGGATAGGGGATAGAATGCTGGCAAGTCCCCTTTTTAGGAAAATATCCTTGTTTCTTGTGTTTCCCTCCTCCAATCTCTTATTTGCTACCTGTTTTCCAGGATGTGGCAGGAATTGTTTGCTTTGCTTTTTAAAAGGAAAAAGGGATTTTGGAGATTTGTAAAGGGGGCTTGAAAAATCTTAGAAAACTCCCTGAATAAACTTCCCTCTTTCATCAAATTGTTTGAGGCCCTACGTAGCAGAAGGGCCAAACAAAACTTTATTACCTAAAACAGAAGTCAGAATTTCATTTGGTTACATACCCAGGCATATCTCCTCAAAACTGTATCAGTAGCAGTGGCCCTAGACACAGTATCTGTATGATCATACACATTGGCCCTAGACACAGTAACTGCACAATCTTACATGTTGGCCATAGACACAGTATCTGCACGATCTTAAGAATTGAACCTAGACACAGTATCTTCACAATCTTACAAGTTGGACCTAGATACAGTATCTGCACGATCTTACACGTTCGACCTAGACACAGTATCTACATGATCATACATGTTCGACCTAGACACAGTATCTGCATAATCATACACGTTCGACCTAGACACAGCATCTACATGATCTTACAAGTTGGACCTAGATACAGTATCTGCACAATCTTACACGTTCGATATAGACACAGTATCTGCATGATCATACACGTTCGACCTAGACACAGTATCTGCATGATCATACACGTTCGACCTAGACACAGTATCTGCATGATCATACACGTTCGACCTAGACACAGTATCTGCATGATCATACACTTTCGACCTAGACACAGTATCTGCACGATCATAGACATTCGACCTAGACACAGTATCTGCATGATCATACACATGCTTCAAAGTGTGTTTAGATACTTGTAAGAGAGTAAAACAAGATTCAGGTAGGCGCTATCTTCTGAAGGAAGTGTGGCAGAAAGTGTCTGCACAACTAAGAATAAACTTCCACATATACGCCTGGTAGTTAAGAACTCTTTAAGCTAAAGTGGAAGAGAACATGCTCTTACTGAGATCTGTTCAATACCTTACCTTCTTTGTCTAGAGAGGAGAGATTGGTAGTGGCCAACAGTCTGTTACCAGCTGACAGAGGAAGACATAGCAGCTAGGTCAGACCAGCTAGGAGAACACAAAAAATGTGTTAGTTTGAGGTACTTTATAAAGTCTGCCTTTTTAGGACTGAAGGGTGAGAGTCTGGATTCATACAGGCATCATTAAACACATCCTACAAGACTGACAGAATAGAAGAGATGGTATAAAATTAGATATATCGACTTGTAACATATAAAATCTCATCAATTCAGGGGTAATATCTAGTTGTTTCCACAAAACAAATCATGCTGAAAATAGTCTGAGACAAAAAAAAAATTATTCCAAAGGAGGTGGCGAGGACTACGTTTCTGTATAATCAGAGACTTGGACATGTGAATCTTCAGGAGAGGAAGCCTAGTCTCCATCTATATCAGAATCCTCCAAAAAATGTTTTTTCAGGAATTTCTTTATTAACATTTCCCTTCAGTAAGGATTTGTAAGGATTAGCAGCCTGTAAAAATTGTTTAGCTAAGGCAAGGAAATCATTTTTCTGAACAGACACCATGTCCCCACATGAACAACATTTAACTTTTTGTCTTTTTTTCTTTACAGGTACCACCTTAGAAAAAACTGCTTAGGATGGCACTTCAACCCTATCAAGAGGTCTGTTTTCTCGGCACCTCAAGAAACATCTCCTAGAGTGTCTCCCAGATCCAAAGATGATGATTTTCCCATGCCTACAATGGCCACTGGCATAAACAACGAGGACACAGCTGACGCCTGGTCCAGGATAGCTGAAAGGACTACACCAGAGGAACCTGGAGAAGCGAGTGAGTGGTTTGAGGAACAATGAATGGCCACTACAGGTTCGCTCACCAATGGTTAAGTCACTGTCTGAGTCCACAATGATGGCAAGGGCTCTTTATTTTGTTTGTTTTTTTTTTTCTTAGGTACAGCAGGAGAAGAGCCAGTAGGACCTGAGTAAGTATTCATATTGTAACTGAGGAAGTGGACTGAAGCTGGTGAGCAGCGCTAGAAGGAATTGTTCAGAAGGTAAGTTGTCATAAAAGTGTTCACAAGCAGCATACATACACTTACACTTCTCCACACAGTCCCTTTTAGTGTAGAAGGACAAGCAAAACACTTACTATTCTGTTGGAAACACAGTACTAATTTCCTAATGCACACGGACAGAAAAAAATAACAGGTAAATTGTTACAAGGTGTACACAAGCGCTAAACACATAAAAGCATTTTCTGCCTTGCAAAATACTTCCCAATATTTAAAAACACAAAAAAGTAAACAGTTTGCAAAAGTAGATCATTTTAACCACATAAATAACTGTGTGTTCGGTTAGGTAGGTAGGTGATTATGGGAAGGGTGGGCGTGCTGTGTGTCGCCGTAAATGTCGCAAGTGACATTTTCGACAATACACCCTTGTTTTCGAGTTTACTATTATTTGAAAATGTTCATTTTCGATGCATAAATTCGAAAATAAAGACATTATTTATTTTTACTTTCGAATTTATGATAGTAAACCATATATATATATATATATATATATATATATATATATATATATATATATAATATGGTTCCACTTCATATGATCGAAAGGTCATAATATCTAAATTCAAAACAGCGAGACGAGTCTGTTAAAATAGGCTTGATGCATATTCTTTATGTATTTTCATATCCACGGTTGTGGTTTTAACTGGCAGTGCATTCATGCCTCTGGAGGACGTTTATTTTTCTTTTTCTTCAATAAATTGGTTTAAACCAGAGGTTACCATGGCAGAAGGAACTACTAATGACATTGAGTTATCTTATGTACCTGGAAAAGAAAAGCATGGAACTAGTCCTGCTAATGGAAGACTACTTCAGCTTTTAAATTTAACTGAAAACCCTCTATTGGGATATAAAGCCTCCAACCAGTCTACAACTGAATAAGGTAATAATTTTGATGCTTCTAGTTATATAAATTAAAACGCCTGCAATTTCAACGCTATCATTTTGAAGCCTGTCTTCAGCTTCAAGTAGTACCTAGAGGTTTAAGAGTTCTAAAAATGCCTACGTATGGTGAACAATGTAAGGAAGTATTAATTCAATGGCAGAAATTGAATTTAGAACTCGGATACAATTACATGCATTTACTTATTAAGTTTTTTAAACCTGAGGGAGAAAGACTATTGTCATCGGTCATGGACTTACAAAATGAGTTATACAATAAATATCCTGCTGATATATTAGATGTAAAATTATGTTACATCTTGGATTCAGTGACAGCTTTTGAGTGCAAATCGCTTCTACAAAAGCAGAAAAAAACTGGATAGAAATGCAGCTGATTTTTCAAATGGGCGTGTCTTTGCTTGGCCCAGAGCAGCAATCAGGCAACCACAGATGCCTGACAATCAAGAGATTAAACAGCCTAATTCAAATACTGCCGATGAAACGGCTGTAGAAATTATCACGAATACGACAACGGCTGCTTGTACTCCTTCTGTGTCAGCATACACTAAGAAGAACAATGTAGATGTTAGGTGTAAAGCTCCACTTCTTAATGCGTCTAGCATTAACAACAGTTTATGCCCGTTTCCTCCTCTATTGAGCAATACCTGCACTGAACAACAGCAGCATGGAGCTGTCAATTTAAACACGAATGTCCATTCTTTCCCTTTTCTAATAAATTCACCTGCGAACAGAAGTTCGTTCAGCAGAGGCGGGTCGAAACGCAAGCTGAACTCGGACAGCACCGACAACCACAGTTTGAAGAAAATGTGGCGGAAACCAACAAGCCCTTAATTTGGAACATTTCTTCAAATAATTTGTCAGCAGAGGAAGTTTCTCTGCTTAACAAAGGTATGAGTTTTATACCTACCCAACTGACTGCTATTTCGGACTGCATTGTTGACTTAAAAATGTTCACGCGTAATATCATGTTAAAAGTGCAATATAAAAGTAATGAGTTTGTTGGAAAAGATTTTACTCAGCCTAGAAAACCTAGTACTTATATACCAAGCAATACTGCAGCAGTAGAAGTTTTTGAAAATAAATGTGAAAAAGATATTGTTTCTTTATTTAATAATAGGAACATGGGGAAGGTTAATTTTAATTTGAATGCTCTAGAGCGCTAAACAATTTGTCTTCCAATACCTCCATAATCATTAAACCTGCTGATAAAGGAGGTTCTACATTACTGATGGATAAAAAGTATTATGTAAATGAGATGTTGTCTATGCTTGGAGATACAGATACATATACTCTTATTAATATGTTTTACATCAATGTCATTATTCGGAGAGTTAACAGTGCTTTAAATGATTGTTTGTTAGGAAGTAATATTACTGTGGAACAGTACAAGTATTTTGTAAGTGATAAATCTACTATTCCTTGCTTACAAGGATTGCCAAAAATCCATAAAGATATATATAAACCGCCCTTTAGACCCATAGTATGTGGTAGAGGTTGGTGCACAGACAATATGTCTATTTTCTTTGAGAAACAGCTTCAAAGTGTTTTATGCAATAACAAATACGTTTTAATTGATACAAAGAATTTTCTAAGTGACCTATATTCTTTTGTGAAAGAAAAAAAAATTACTTATTTTTTATTAGTTACATTAGATGTTCAATCTTTATTTACTTGTATTCCAAATGATATAGGTATAGACATATTAAAGGAATATCTTTGTATTAATAGTAAATTTAATGCAACATTTATAGAATTATTGTGTTTATTTATGGAAATTATTTTAGAAAATAATGTTTTTACTTTTGATAGTCAGTTTTATTTACAGAAAAAGGGCGTAGCTATGGGCACTTCCAGTGCCAATAGCTATGCCAATATTGTTATGGCACAATGGGAAACCACAAATATACTTATGAGATTTCCAGAAGTTGTTTTCTACAGGAGATTTGTAGATGATCTCTTTTTATTATGGGGCGATGACTTAGATTCACTTTTGAAGTTTCACGAATATCTGAATTCATCCACCTCTTTTTTAAAGTTCACTCTTAGTTATTCTATGGAGTCCATACATTTTTTAGATGTCACCATTTTTAGGTTATTTGATAATACATTTTCTACTAGAATATATAGAAAGAGTTGTTATAGTAATAACTATCTTCACAGAAAGAGTATGCATCCATCATTTATTTATCGTAATATTATTAAAAGTCAAAGCCTCCGAGCATCTAGATTAAATACCAGTGATGCAGATTTTAATATAGAAACTGCTTCCCTTTCAATGAGATTTCATGAAAGGGGATATAATAGAAGAGAAGTGGACACTATTTTAAACAAGGTAGTACAGTCTCGTAATAATGAAGGGAAACCATACTTTTCTGATGGACCTTGGAAAAAATTTTCACAGACTGATAGAACTAGGCGTTCATTAAGGATGCCCCTTACCCATTCAGGAAATATTCGTAGCATTGAGGAATTTGTAAAAAATAATTGGTCTATACTTACTACTGACCAAGAAGTAGCCTCTATAGTGGGGAAAAAACCTAGTTTTACATATAAAAATAAAAAGAACTTAAAAAGATTGTTATGTTTTCCTAAAGATGTTATGAATACTGGTCCAAATAAAATAAATGGGACTTTCCCTTGTAAAAACTGTAATTGGTGTAAATTTATTAACAGCTCAAGTGAATTTTTGCATCCTGATACAGGAACATTTTTACATTTTCAGGTTCAGGCTGATTGTAATAATATGCATTTAGTGTATTTAGCTGTATGCTAGGCCTGTAATAGTTTCTATATAGGCAAAACAGATCGCCGTCTTCGTGATAGAATAAGAGAACATGTCTATTGTATAAATAATTCTATATGCGCTAATGCCCTGGCCAAACACATTGCAACAAATGATGCATCACATAGCTTTAAATTTATGGTTTTGAAATTGATTTATGAAAATATTCGTGGGGGTGACACTGAAAATAAGGTGGAATCCATAGAATTAAGATGGATTATTCAGATGTGAGGCAATAAGGGTAAAGGGCTGAACGATAAAATATGCATCAAGCCTATTTTAAAAAATAGGAGATTTAAATGACAAAGTTTTATATTATACATTTTTTATATGTTATGCCTTTATGAAATGTCATATATTACAGATGTTTTTGTCATTTTTATTGTCATTCGTAACTATATTGCAAATAGATGTAAGTAGGTTCATCTAGTAACTATTTTTTATGTATTTTCATAGTTATACATACCCATTCTTTACATATTGTTTACCTCTTTAACAGATTAATCAGACAATGATTGTTACTGTGTTGCTATTGGTTAAGAATTCTTTAAAATGTAACAGCTAAAATGATTTTAAAATGTCTGATGAAGTGGCAGGTTTAAGCCATGAAAGCGCTCACAAATAAAATGTTTTTATGATATTTATGCTGTTAATGTACCTCGGGGTTTGCTCTACCAGTACTTCACAAAAAAAAAAAAAAAAAAAAATATATGTATATATATATATATATATATATATATATATATATATATATATATATATCTTATGGAAGCTATGGTGGTCCAACCCCCCCCCCCCAGAACAGGAGATGCAGGGATGCATTCCCATGAAGAAATGGTTTTAAAATTGTAACATCTTTTAAAGTTCACACTTACTTATATTACATCTCAGTTTAATTTTCAAAGTTTGGAACTCACGTTATTGAGTCTCAGATGTCCAGAGAACCATGTCTCATCATGCAAAGTAAGCGCTTTCCCAAGTACAAGCCCCTTCACCCTTAAGTGATGATACTGTTTTTGGCTCTCATTTCCCTGCT
This sequence comes from Protopterus annectens, assembly GCF_019279795.1. Taxonomy (NCBI): domain Eukaryota; kingdom Metazoa; phylum Chordata; order Ceratodontiformes; family Protopteridae; genus Protopterus; species Protopterus annectens. Next base: position 166,293,231 of record NC_056735.1, read on the forward strand.
TAACATTTGCATTTGTGTTCAAGGTGTGTTCTTTGTTACTGATAGAGGGAGGCATAATGTTCTTTCATATGTCTTGGGTGTCAGTTAAATGTTCAAGAACAGATGTAAATAAGGAATATTTACTAACCCTGAGGTTGCAGTACTCAGAATATTCCTGATGCTCCAAGTTAATGTGACCTCAGAGTCAGTATATATAAGCTGAAGAGTAGGGTGTGCATACTTCGATGCCAGGGGGTGTTGGGTGCACATCCTTCAAAGTTTGGGGATGTAGGGTGCACATCCCTCAATGTCTGGGGGTGTGGGTTGGACATCCTTTGATGTCTGGGGGGTGTAGGGTACACATCCTTCAATGTCTGGGGGTGTAGCTTACACATCCTTCGAAGTCTAGGGATATAGGGTGCACATTCTCTGTTGTTTGGGGGTGTAGGGTACACATACTTTGATGTCTGGGGTGTAGCATGCACATTCTTTGATGTCTGGGGTGTAGGGATAGTAAAACCAGCCTGCATAGATGGTTGAAATTTTTGACAACAAGTTATGGAATTTTCTGTTATTCCTTTTGAATCATAGTTTATTCTGTAGTGTCAGGAAAGACATCACTCCATATTTCAGTTCTGTTAAGGAGCTTGTATACTCTATGGTATGTTGTACCACAGGCATTCAGCACTTGTTAGGTGCCAAAGGCAGTCAGCTTCACGTTGCAATCTGCCCGAGCATTGATGATATCCTTTCAATGCAGCATAACAGTCATGTATTATTTCTGAGTTATATAATTGCAATAGATACTCAACAGATTTGATTGTTTGCTGAACCTGAGATACAAGGATATACTGGAAAATAACATCACTGTGTTATGTTTAGGGACAAGAAATATGAATGCTGTAACTGGGAATGAGCTACGGTGAGCTACAGTATAACAGCAATAACGCAGTCCTGGACTCTGTGTGTCAGTGTAATACAGTCATCATGGGAATGTCAGATGCAGCATGCTGTAACCTGTGCCAGAACAGATGTCATTATTGTCATAACTTCAGTCTGTAAATAGGGAACATTACCTGAAGTAACAGGTGCCCTACATCCAGGTGAGCTGTCCTTTTGTAAGAGTCTTTTGATCACAAATCTTTGGTCACATAGACTGAAAGCTCATTGACTTATATAGCAACAGTGGTTTCGCTGTTTGTGCATGACTGGCTCACATTAAACTTAGCCAGAGTTCAGTTTTCCTCACTATTGAGTGACCATGATACAGGTATTGTGGAGGTGTGGGGACTTGCTCCCACATTAACAGGGTGGATCAGGACTTCCTCCCAGTAAAAATGCTTTTTTATAATTATTGCTTTTTCGTACAATGTTTCATTTGATTAAGAAACGTTGATGACATGTAGCACATAAAAAAGCCATTCAATTTAACATAGGGGTTACTGAAGTAACTACCTTCCAGGTTAAAATTAAAAGAATCTTAGGAGGCAGACTAGCTTTGGACATTTGCAGAGCCTGGCTTCAGTTCAACATACCTATAGCCTCAGTTAGTTTCTGGACAGTCTCCCTTTATCACCTTTGCTCGGTGTGGACAAAGCAAGTAAGTGTACCTGGAAATAGAGCTATGTATGTGCTCATAAAAATAAATAAATAAAGATAATGACTAACTCTACTCAGGGTGGTACAGGGCTGCAGCACTTAGTGTTGTTGCCTCACATTACTTAGTTCTCTTGTTTGATTCCCAGCCACAGTTCTCACCTTCTTTGCTGAAGAACTCTGGACAGAGACAAAAATAATGGGGGACAAAGGGCCAAAATCAGGGACAGTTTTTAAATATTACTGTGATTTACTTAAAACATTACTAGAACAAGAGGTTTTGCATTAATATGCATTTTCTGAACAGTAAGAAGTCTGAAATTCTGCTGCACAGTAATTCAGTTATTTACCAGAAAATGGAAATTTTGCATGTGATTGGGCAAAAATGTGAGGCAAAATCAGGAACGTTCTGCAAAATTCTGCACAGTTGACAGGTATGTTCTCAAATGATTCATGATTATTTACTGATTGCTTTTTGCCAAACAGACAAAACAGCCATAAATAACTAAATAAATAATAGTAAAAAACAAACAATACAAAACAATCAAAAAATGCTGAAAGCTAATTTCAGTAAACAGTATGTACATTTTTTATTGTAGGGGGCAAGTCCCCCATCCTCTTTCTCCACTGTTGTATGACTGTGGAGTTGGTAAATATATCAGAAACTACAGTTTTCAGAAACTCAAAATTCATATAGTTGAGATAATATGATTTAGTTTCCGAAAACTCGAACTTCAAAAAAAAAAAAAAACAACTAAAATCTACCCCTGCATCCTCCACACCTCACACCTCATGCAAATTATACGTATATACCAACTCTGAGACTACACTACAGTGGGGATATGGGTACATTCCTTGATCTGCACTGTACCATGATCTCCATTCAAAAGCTTTGAGTTTTTAGAAGGTCTGTCATATCATCTCGACAATATGAACTTCGAGTTTTTGAAACCTCTAGCTTCTGTTAGTGACCCATATATACATACACACACACTACAACATGGAGAAGGGGAAACACCATACCTGGCTTTCAGTGATAAAGCCATTGTGCTGTTTGCAAGCAGACAAACAACATTCTTCAAGAACACCTGTTCTTGTTCCCAGCTGGGATGCTTTTTGTGTGAAGGCTGCCTGTCCTCACTGTCTCCATGACAGTTTTTGTGTAGTGCATAGTTTCCCTTCAACATTTACTTATACAATAATTTTGTGAGGAAAACTCCATTTTATGGGGACTCCCAGGAACAAAAATCTCCAAAATGTATAGTTACAACAATACTGATAAATCAAACAATACAAAAATATTAGATTATATAATAACATCAAAAAAGAGTATATTTGTTGTACAACTGATAAAGACAAACAGATGGGCAGAAATAAGTAAGGCATTACAACTTTAATTAGCGGGATAAGTATTTCATTTGAGAAAAAAAAATGCCCATAACGTCAGAGTGCACTTTAATGAGTTATATGACAGGACAGTAGAAAGTATAGGCAAGATGGCCAAAAGTATTGCTGCAACATCATTTGAAATGAGGTATGTTTTATTTTGTGTTTAGTTTTCAGGTACATAGGACAACAATCCCAAAGTCATATAGGTAGATGAATTACTGATGACTCAAACTGCATATAAGTCTTTTTTTTGGCGTTTAGGCAAGTCTGTGTGTTCATTCTGTAATGAACTGGCATCTTGTCCGGTCTCTGATTTATGCCTATTAGCTGACATGACAGACTCCAGCTCAATGCAACCCAGGAAAGAAAAAAAGTGGGTATTGTAAAATGAAGGAACAAAAAAGTTTAAAGTCTTTGATGGTTGCTTTTCTAAAACTTTTGACAATATCCCTCCAGTAGTTTAATTGGTGCATCCGCCATCCTTTGAAATGCATGATAATGAATAATCAAATATTAGGATGTATTTATAACACTTTATGAAAAAAAAACACTGTATATGGAAGAACTAATACAAGCATACCTCTCAAACTCTTGGCTAAAGAAACTTGGACAAAGCCTAAAATAATTGGGGGGACAAAGGCCCAAAAATAGGGACAGATTTTAAATATTGCTCTTATAAACTTAGAAAGTTGTCAGAACACGTGGTTTTATGTTAGCATGCATTTTCTGAAGGACATGAAGTCTGAAACTCAAATGTCAGTCTTTAGTGAATTCAAAAACATAAGTTAAAAATGTGGACATTTTGCAAAAATCTGGACAGTTGAAAGACATTAATACAAGTTTATCACACAAATTATAACACTTTGTACAAGAATATGGATCCATGTTCTCTGGCATTTTTGCAAATGCTGCAATGCTAAAATAAAACAATTTCAAAATTCAGTATGGATGTTTGAAAGTAAAATAAATAGAATTAATTTTGATTACACAAAATATGTGTTTATTGATACTTAAAGCTTTCAAAGTATTTAAAAGCAGATAATGAGTGAATTTAGCAATTGAAACACTGTGATGGGGATTTGCAGACAGCATTGTAAAAACTTCACAAGCAAACATACTTCATGTAAACAATTACAAAATAATTTTTCTTACCAGCAGTCTTTGAATTCAAGACTTTCTTCTCAGATTCCTTGTTCTCCTGTTTGGCTGGATTTGACCAAACAGCCCTATCTTGTTTTTCTGGGATAGGGGAGTTATCAGAGGAGTTTATGTTTTGTGCAGTTATTTTCTTCGATAATGACGGTTTAGTATTGATTTGTTCCTGAGTTGCTGTCTTTGTTATTTCAAAATTCCTAAGGGCACTTCCAACGGGTATGTCTGATGACCTTTTGTTTTGTACCATGTCACTTTTCAGTGGTGAATAAAAATCATCTTGAACAGTACTGATTTCTGCACTGTATCGTTTTGCCACATTTAACTCTGCACGGGCTCCCTCTTTGTATCTCATAGATAATGACGTTGATCGTAACTTTACCCCAAAAACATTTTTTTCTTCATTTTCCACATGTTGTGTACCTGTAGTAAAAGAATCGTTAGATTTGGATACTGCACTCTCAGTTACTGAAATTGCTTCAGTGTTTTTTTCATCAGTCTGTTGTGTAAGTTCTCGTGTAGTGTTTATAAATGGTTCATTGCTTTTGTCAAAAGAGGCCGATGACTCTGCATCGTTCTGACTCTGCTTTCTAACTGAAATATTTGTCTTGGGTGTACACTGCTTTTTAGTTAATGTTTCTTCACTATCTTTATGAATATCTATGTATTCCTTAAGCTTAAAACTACCTGGTTTTGATCTTTCCCACGCAGAAGAAACAGAAAATCGAAATGAACCTCTACCATTTTTTATAAATGAACTATTTTCACTGACTATGTTTTCTTTGTTTTTAGAGTCTGTATCTGTATGACTAACATGCATAGTACTATCTTTACTATGAAATGGAAGCCCTGCTGTAAATTTTGATGATTCCAAATACTGAGGTAATAGCTCTACTTGTACATCTTGGATTGAGTCTGAAACTATGCCAGCCTTTTTACGCACATCACTGGCTAAACTGGGTTGCTTTTCAGAAGTGTTTATTGGGTCTATAGCTGAATCAGGCAAAGCAGTTACTGTTGCTCTAGTTAATTGCTCACCTTTTGCTTTAGCAATAAACCATTCTTTATGTGTCTTACTCATTACTTCTACGTTACCTTCTGGTCCAGAAGAAGAACAAAGATTAGAACTTCTTGAAACTCCCTCTTTTACTGAAGAAAGGTCCACTAATGGAGAATCAGAAATCTGAACATTAGAGGAAGGAGATAAGGCAGTAACTGGTCTATGATTTATTTTATCTTTAAGAAGAGTCTCTTTAGGTTTAATTGAGGAAATGCTGTCCATTTGTTTCACGCTCTTTGCATTGGTATTAGCCAACCTGGTGCCATTTTGGGATTCCAAGAGATTGTCAGAGGACTTAGCCCGGGGACCATGACCAAGCCATTCTTGCATGCCCTTTGTTTCCCATTGTGATGTAAATACACCCACACTGGGAGATGCCAACTCTGAAGATTGCGTCTCTGGCATTTTTTTATCTGTCCAGTCACCAGCAATATTTCTAACTAGTTTCTTTGGTTGATCCGCCAGAGTAGGTGGCACATCACCACCCATACTTCTTAAATCTGCTACCATCTCTAGGAGGGGAAGGGCAGCATTTCCTAAGGGCTCTTTTCTTTTTCCAGCCTCTGTTTCTTCTACAGCATAATGTAAACCTTTGCCACTCTCTGAGCTGGATTGTAAAACACTCTGTAAAGTAAGAAGAAAGTATGAGTAAACCATTAGAGATACATAATTTTAATACTACAAAGTATAATAAAGTTTCATTTATGTTCATGATTTTATAAGGTACACATCCAAAAGCTATAGATAAAAATACATTTGTTTCATGAACTTCAAATACTGTGATGGATTTATTGCTTGCTAATCTCAGTGGTAAAGCTTTTCTTTTTGTTATATATTATTATATTATTTTAGTGTTTTCTTTCATTTATATGTGTTTGAATTAAACTTCAGTTGCTCTATAAATGTATACAAGTGACAGCTGTTCCACAAAGAAAAAAAAGACCTGAAAAGAAAAGGGGGGACAAGAAAAAACAAGTGAGTAATCAAAGCTACACTTCACCAGCCAGCAATTAACAATGACAACTCAACTTATCAAGCTAGTATTTTGTAAGCCACATTATGATAACATTAAACTACAGATGAATGACACCATTACATGCATATCCAAAGTGTGACTGTCTATCACACTGTCAAAACTTCAGATCTGTCTGGTATGTTGAATGAAATTTGAACATATGAACTAATATACATACATAATCTGTGTGTGTGTATGTGTACCCAAGACAACCAGACAATAGGTGAGTGAACACACACCAAACTAGTAACCAACACTCATGTGCACAGTGAACACAGGGCATTACCCTGCAGGGAATTAACCCATATGTCACTAGATGGGTCACCATCTGACTCACTGACAGAATGCATACACTCAGAGTTGGGAATTCCACCTCTACCAGCAGACCAGTTACCACTGGTGTACCACAACTATCTGTGCTGGGCCACCTACTGTTTGGAATCTATTTCACAGAAGTCAAGGTGAAAATAGATGGTCTGTGGCTTACCAAGCTCACCAATGACTGCAAACTGGGTGCAATCACTGAGTCCACAAATGATGTTGGCATACTAGAAAAAGGGCTTACACAGACAAATTATTGGTGCCAAAGCCATGGACTTAAACTAAATGCAAAAAAAAAATGTGTTATCATCCCTTTCAGCAAAGGGAAGCTCCTGCAAATTACAATATTAACAGTGCACCCCTTAGCTCAAACCCTGTGGTGAGAGATGTGAGAACACAGGTTGATAGCAACCTTAACTTCGATCATCATGTGTCCGCATTGGTAAGGAAGGCCTTCTGTATTACACATCTCATAAGTAAGGGCATCACATCTAGAGCTAAGGATGTTATAACTCCCCTGTACTCATCCCTCATCAGATCATGAATAGAGTACAATGCTCCCTTCTTTATGTACTTCACCAGGCACCTGCAGCAGATGGAGAGATCTCAGAGATTTCTCACTAAGAAAATTCAGGGCCTTCATCACATGACCTACATGGACAGACTAAAGGCCCTGTCACTGAACTCTGTATCTTATAGGCTGCTGAGAGGCGACTTGCAATTGGCCTACAGAGCAGTCTTGAACCCTGCCCGAATGGAAATGCTGCACATCGGCGAGTCAAATGGGACAAGGCTCACTTGCTCTAGGGATCTTAACCTAGCCTGCGACATTACCAGAACATGCTGGATAGACAGATATGTCTCCCAGAGATTGCCACCCTACTGGAGCAAATTCCCGATTCATGTAAAACAGAGCTCCTCAATGACCTATTTAAGTGTAACTTAGACAACTGGATGGAAGATCTAAATTTACCCCAGGGGTGTCACCTATGTCCTTCTTGGACAGGGGCAGTCGGTGCTGATCATAGACTTGCGCTGCAGATATAGATCATACAACTTGGTCAGTAAGGGAACAAGGGTATAACATGGCTAGGCTTGTAAAGGCCCTAGGGCCTATAGCCTAGTAACCTCCTATTAACCTATGAACCTATGAACTTCAAAAAGAAGGAAATTGCCAAGCTCAAGTCCAGTTCTGAAAACAATTTATTGATGTAGTTAAAATTATATTTTAGCACACTGCCATGAGGTTTTGTATTTTCATCCACAAAAAGTAAACCACAAGGACTTCCTCAGAAACAAAACAGGAAGTGATTCTTTGCACTTCTTTAAATAAAGTTGTATGAATTGATTTTGCCATTTAAAGAAATAGTGTATCACTTCTTATTCCTAAGACCTTCACCACAGATATTTAACTAATGAAACAAAACTATATTATACTGCACGCAGAAGACAATATTCAAAAATATTCAAATATAATTATAAATAATCTAGTTGATTATCTTCTTATAACGCAGCTGATTATTGTTAATAAATAGTAAAAGTGCTTGTGTATTTTGCTTGTAAAGAATACCTGGACAACATATAAGTGTGTTAAATTTTGAAACTTGAAACTTGTTATGACAGTTAAACTAAAAGCCATCAATAAAATAAATCAATATAAAATATGTCTGTTATAACTTTATTTATACTTTGTATTAGTGCTTACAGTTTTGCTGCACCTAACGTAAGCACAGGGACTATGGATACATTTTCATTAAGTCCTGGGGCAACAGTAGCATTCAGTTTAAGTTGCAGAGGAGTTCTTTATATTCCAACTGATTTTCCCATGTCCCTCCTCTGATATTTAGAAACAGGGAGAGTAACTAAGAGGGAGTTACTCAAGATGGGCTAAAAAAACAAGTCTAATCGCGGAACAGGTCGATCGTACAAAGGAAAGAATGAAAACGTGTCTGTCTCTTTTTTAGATTGTAGTCATTTAGGTGTCCAGTATGGGATACCCAAATAAAGGACTACAATCTGAAAAAGAGACAAACTCATTTTCATTCTTTCCTTTGTACGATCGACTGTTCCGCGATTAGACTTGTTTTTTTAGCCCATCTTGAATAACTCCCTCTTAGTTACTCTCCCTGTTCCTGCTTTTGCTGTGGCTGACTATGGTCTGTTTAGCTGGTTGAACACATAAGCGGTAATAGCATTTTAAAGTGTTTCTTCCTCCTTTGATATTTGGAATAAATTTAAAATAGCAATGTGAAATCCCTTAAAAATCTTGCAAACTGTTGTGTGTTTGCTTAGGGCATTATTAACATTACCTTTTGAAATATCATAGTAATGTTCACACACCCTTTCCCTTAGTGTCCTTCTCTCATAGTAATGTTCACACGCCCTTTCCCTTAGTGTCCTTCTCTCATAGTAATGTTCACACGCCCTTTCCCTTAGTGTCCTTCTCTCATAGTAATGTTCACACACCCTTTCCCTTAGTGTCCTTCTCTCATAGTAATGTTCACACGCCCTTTCCCTTAGTGTCCTTCTCTCATAGTAATGTTCACACGCCCTTTCCCTTAGTGTCCTTCTCTCATAGTAATGTTCACATGCCCTTTCCCTTAGTGTCCTTCTCTCATAGTAATGTTCACACGCCCTTTCCCTTAGTGTCCTTCTCTCATAGTAATGTTCACACGCCCTTTCCCTTAGTGTCCTTCTCTCATAGTAATGTTCACACGCCCTTTCCCTTAGTGTCCTTCTCTCATAGTAATGTTCACACGCCCTTTCCCTTAGTGTCCTTCTCTCATAGTAATGTTCACACGCCCTTTCCCTTAGTGTCCTTCTCTCATAGTAATGTTCACACGCCCTTTCACTTAGTGTCCTTCTCTCATAGTAATGTTCACACGCCCTTTCCCTTAGTGTCCTTCTCTCATAGTAATGTTCACACGCCCTTTCCCTTAGTGTCCTTCTCTCATAGTAATGTTCACACGCCCTTTCCTTAGTGTCCTTCTCTCATAGTAATGTTCACACGCCCTTTCCTTAGTGTCCTTCTCTCATAGTAATGTTCACACGCCCTTTCCCTTAGTGTCCTTCTCTCATAGTAATGTTCACACGCCCTTTCCCTTAGTGTCCTTCTCTCATAGTAATGTTCACACGCCCTTTCCCTTAGTGTCCTTCTCTCATAGTAATGTTCACACGCCCTTTCCCTTAGTGTCCTTCTCTCATAGTAATGTTCACACGCCCTTTCCCTTAGTGTCCTTCTCTCATAGTAATGTTCACACGCCCTTTCCCTTAGTGTCCTTCTCTCATAGTAATGTTCACACGCCCTTTCCCTTAGTGTCCTTCTCTCATAGTAATGTTCACACACCCTTTCCCTTAGTGTCCTTCTCTCATAGTAATGTTCACACGCCCTTTCCCTTAGTGTCCTTCTCTCATAGTAATGTTCACACACCCTTTCCCTTAGTGTCCTTCTCTCATAGTAATGTTCACACACCCTTTCCCTTAGTGTCCTTCTCTCATAGTAATGTTCACACGCCCTTTCCCTTAGTGTCCTTCTCTCATAGTAATGTTCACACACCCTTTCCCTTAGTGTCCTTCTCTTTCTTTTCTTCATTAAAATCCGTGCACACAGAACATTGTGCAATGTATACCACTGCTATGTAGCACAATTGTCCTTCTGTAAGGATACAGAGTATATGAAAACATTCACCAAATGTAGACATGGCTCCCCAAATTTATGTATACATTGTCTGCAAGCTGCACACATTTTAATACCTATCATAGTTTTAGTAGTGCTGATGCTTGAGGGAACAAAAGTAGGTAATTCCCCTAATTTGTTGCATATCATTGCATTTGTCTTAAAATACTCCAAATTGTTTCTTGTAATAGATTTAATGTATCCAACCCAAGTGTTATTTTGTAAAACAAGGGATAACAAAGTGCATACCATCAGTTGTGCCAGCAGTACAGTGTCCAGGGGATCAGTTTCTACGTTAGACTTGTCTAAACCCATACCAACGAGCGGTTTGCATCTGAGACCCCATTGTGTGGCTAACATTTCTAACATGATGCTGGAGTGATCCATAGCATAAAATAACACCATACCACCTCCTTTATCTGGTTTCATTATATGAATAGACTTGTCATCTAATAAGGTTTTTAAAGTTTACCTTTCCTCATTGGGAAGGTTGTGATGTCTATTTGTTTGCTTAGAAATGGCATACTTGTACATCTCTGCTTCACATGCCTTTTCAAACACTGAAATCAAGGGGTGCATAGTGAGAATAAAAATGCTTTCCTTTTAAAATAATTTTGAAATAACCCCCTTCTCTCCTCTGGTGTATCAATATATAACCTCCAGATTTAATTTTCTCATAAAAAGCATAAGCTCCATCAATGAATCTGTCAAGTCAAAACACTTGCCAAGATAAAAGTAAAACCTTTCTTGAACAAAGAGAAGTGGCTCATATTTTCTATATTCTGTAATGGACACAGGTAACCTGTAAATGGTTCATCTCCCATGTCCAGGCTTACACTTATCAAGGGTTTCAGAACTTGTCAGAGATTTGGGTTGCATGGCTAGGCTTCAAAAGGCCCTTGTGGTCGTTAGCCTGGTAAACACCTATAAACCTATATTAATATTGATGTGACTATAATTGAAAATATCATATCCATTGTGTGACATTAGCATTCCACCCTGCATACGTCCTATGATGTCCTGTAAACAAACAATATTGATTTATAAAATTAAACAGTGTAAGAAACTTCTCTGTGTGGAAGATTTTCAATCCATATATATCTAGTTAATCACTGTATATTAATCAGATCAGATAATGGTAGCAGAAGTAGCAAACTTAAACTTGTCCTAAGTCAAAATAAAAAATAATAAAAAATATATAATTTGAAATATTGTACAGAATTATTAAGTTTTCGAAAGTAATCCAGGCAGTCTGATTCCAGTCGAAAATCCTTTATTAAGTACACAGACAAGCGATCCAATTAAAACAAAAATAACAGAGCAATAGTTTCCTCACAAGCTTTCTAACTAACTAACTATATATATATATATATATATATATACATATATATATATATATCTACTTTTTATCAGGCAAGGGAGTGGTTTATTGTGCTGTAAAACAAAGTGTTATTGGTATACATGTTAAATTCACATCCCTTCCCCCATCCATGTGACATTTGAGCTGGTCCTGCCCTACTTAGTAGCTGTCATAATAATATAAGCCTTATGTACTTTAAAAAAAAATTAATAATGATGTGGTACCTCTTATTTAACCTGATTCTGAGCATATCAAAACAATCCTGTCTTGGTTTGTGATTTATTGTGGAGTTGACTGGTAAGAGAAGTTTTATTTATTTTTACTGTTAAAAGGAGGTGCAACTGCGAGCTATAGTGAGCAGAAGCTACTGCACATGTGTGACGTAAAGAAATTACAACTTCTGTCTGACTGGTAGAACTTGTATGGTAGAACAACTTTATTGTATTTTATTATTTAGTTGGATATTGCTGGTATAATTTTTTGTCATAGAAGTTGATTTAAGTTCCTTTGAATTCTTTGCTACTTTGTGTAATTTTTTTCCTTTGCAATATTTTATTCAATTAAAGCTGAATATGGATTCCTTAAATGAGTATGCAATTAACGATTTGCTAATGCACAAGTATCTTGTACAGTGTAATAAATGCTATGCATATTTAAAGGTAACAGCTGATAGCACTGGTGATCTTTGTTCCTCGTATCAAAAGTTGGATGATTTGCTTAGCATTGCTAGAAGCAAATCTCGACTTGATTGCACACGTGCAATTGGCATTGCCTGGAGAACTGTTGTATCATATATTAATGGCTGGACTGATGAACTAAATAATGTTAAGCATAGAACAAACAGAACAGATTTAGGAAACAATGTATCTATTTTCTGCAAAGAACATTCAACTCCTATGAAACATGATGAGGCCCCTGAGAACTATGGAATTGTGGATGCAAATACTCAGCAATCTGAAGATCCAGTTTGTTTAGAAGGAAACAAAAAAAGAAAGAAAGGAAGAAGTTCTCAACAAATAACAAGAAAGAAAAAGAAACTGATTAATGAATGTAAAGGAAAGAGAATACGTAGTAAAAAGGATTCTGCTTTGTTATGTAACACACTGGTGACAGGGAATGAAGATATCTATCAGAAAACCCACAGTCTACAGAAAAAGGCATCACCTTTCCAATGGAAAAGGTAGAAAAAAGGGCAAGGGGCAGGTGAAAAGGAAGAAATCAAAACTGAACGTGGAAGGATTGAAGAAAATTACTGCAAGAAAAAGAAGAGAAAGACAGATGTTGACTACATGGCTCAAGCTGTGGATTTACAATGCCAGCTGGATGAGAATTTAATACGCAATGAAATCAGCGGAATTAATAAGACTAATAGTGATGAAGATCTATCCTTCGTAACAATTGATAGAGCTGAAATGACTGTATTAGAAGCTGAAGATTCTTCAGAGATGGTCAGCAAAGATATTCCTGTAATTGGAGATTCAGTTATCAGAGGAACTGATACTTATATCTCAGAGATGATAATGAACATTGAATAGTGTTATTCTTGCCAGGAGCAAAAATAGAAGATGTGAAACAAGCCTTGGAATGCCTTAATGTAAGGAAGTATGGATCTGTTTTTATTCATGTTGGTACAAATGATGTCACCAGCAAAGATTCTCTGACTGTTAGTCAGGAACTGACAGCCCTCCTAGATAGTATAGCTTATACTGGTGTTAGGACATATTTTTCACAAATCACCTATAGAAAGGAGAGTCAGGTCACTGTGAATGAAAAGATTTTTTGGGTAAATACCTACATGGAAAAAATGTCCTGTTTTAAAAAAATGGAAATGTATCGAGCCTTCAAGCCTTCCTTTGGGAACACGTGTTCAGACAGGATGGTGTGCATTTGTCTAGATCAGGGAAGAGAATTTTTGCAGCAGATATTTTGCAATATTTCACAAACACTAGCCAGGATTTTTGCCAGGTCAAAAATGTAACAGTTCACAGATAGCAACATTTGATGCATCTCTGATGGTTGCTAATGCTAGGAGCATTAATAATAAAGTGTTTTTATTAGAAAATTTGCTACGTTCCCACAAGATTAATTGTTGTTATAGTTTGTGAAACATGGTTAAAGAACAATAACTGGAAACCAGTTCTGTCAGGGTATAAATGTGTTTTTTTTTACTGTAACAGACATTCTAACAAAAAATCAGGTGGAGGTGTTATGATAGGCATTAAAGATAGCTATGAGACTTGTGATTATTACATGTTCAATGATAATACCAATACTATAGACTGTGTAACTGCGACAATAAAGAAAACCCTGGAACATATAACAATCGTTGGAGTGTACAGACCACCAAAGTCAAGTGCAGATGACCTAGAGGAATTCATACATTTCTTACATGAAACACAGGAGGGAAGAATAATATTAGCTGGGGACTTAAATTTACCAGAAACAGACTGGAATAATATTAATTCAACAACGTTAGTAAAGACATTGTTCACAGAGTATATTCAGGAACAACAAATGCTTCAGATTGTAAAAAAAAACCTACCAGGGGACGGAATATATTGTTTGTGTTCCTAAAGAAATTACTGTAACTTCAAGTCAAGTTTTACCACCACTGATGTGCAGTGATCATGGGGTCATAAAGGTTAATTTGTTGCTAGATAATTCTGCCAAACTGAAATCTAAGCCAATGCACAGAAGGTTAATTACAGATTATAGGGAAGCAAAAAAGTTGCTATATAAAACTAACTGGAGTAAGGTGTTCAGTGGAAAAACTGAAGATGGAATGTGGAAAGTTTTGAAAGAGAAATTGTTTGAGTGCAAAAAGTCAAAAAAATGTTTAACATCAGGATCTAGGAACGTAACATCAGGGGGGTATATTTCCATAAGAACAAGATACCTGATTAAGGTGAGAGACAAATAATATAAGAAATGGAAGACAGGTCGAACTACAACTTTGAAAACTGAAATAAATGAGCTGGACAAACAGATTAAGCATAGTATTAGACAAGATCAAGAAAAATTTGAAGAAAATGTATATAAAGATATTGAGCATAATAGGAAACCTTTTTATAGATACATAAGATGTGGAAGGAGTAAAGATACACAAATTGATAAACTGTGTGCAAATTCTAAAATGTATTCTCAGGCACAACAAATTATAGATATACTTACAAAATCTTATGCAAAACAGTTTGGCTCCACAAAGGGGGTGGTAAATTGTCCTAGTGAGATCCTGGTAATCTCAGATACTGGAATCAAATTAGATTATATTGAAAAAGAACTGTGCAAACTGGATCTAAACAAAGCACAGGGAAGAGACGGATAAAGTAACAATGATTTGAGAACACTTAAGCAAGAACTTACACTGCCATTACATCTATTATTCACTAGGTCATATAAATATGGGGAGATTCCTCAAGACTGGAGACATTCACTTATTAAACCTATCGTTAAGGGAAAGGGGAGTAGGGCAAACCAAAAATCATATAGACCCTTAAGTCTACTTTCATGTTGTGGGAAAAGGTAATACTGGATAAGTTATTGTCAGAACTGGATAGGTTGGGACTTGAAACCATATATCATCATGCATATGCTGAAAATAGATCTATTACCACCTGTAACATGATGTTCTATAACAATATAATAGCTATGAATGAAAAATTGTGCTGTGATGTGATTTATATAGATTTAACTTCAGCATTTGACAGGGTCATGCACAAAACACTGATCAATAAATTAGTACAACTAGGTATTGATGTACTGTTGATAAGATGTATAGCTGCATGACTTACAAATAGGACATGGCAAGTATCACACACCAACTGGACAGGTGAAATCCTTGGTTACAGTCAAGGTGTCCCACAGGGCTCTATATTAGGCCCTTACTTGTTTAGATTGTATCTTTCAGACCTTACTTTTTCATCTGAGGTGTTCTACAGTCTATATGCTGACGACCTGAAATTGGGTAAACTGATTACAAGTGTTACAGATAAGGCATGTCTGCAAAATAATTTGACTAAATTGACCATTTGGGCACAGGGGAATAATATGTTGATAAATACATCAAAAACTAAGCATATGAGATTTGGGAGACATACACTGAAAGGTGAATATTTAACTCATTCCCTCCGGAACAGCTCTTTTTAGTGTGTGCCTTTAAATTCCAGTGGGCGTGGCTTAAGCCTTTAAAAAATGAAGTTATCACCTTGCAGTTCTAGAAAATAAGTTATCACCTTGCAGTTCTAGAAAATACTCATTGAGAGAGGTCAAATATCAATACAGTTGTGTTTGCCATCACATATGCTTCAAGACAAAAGATCCTGGTACCTTGTATGTAACATGTTTTTGGAATTACTGATGCAAATATGAACAATCAATATGTGATGCCTAGAGGAGCAGTAGGAGCTAACTGCAGAAGACGCCTGGAGGAGCACACAGCTGCAATGAGCATACAGTGATTGAAACTGTAGACTCATTTAAGGAGCTTGGTATATGGGTAGATTCAGCTATGAGTTTTTCTAATCGTATCAACCATTTGGCTAATGATAGTTATAGAACTATAGGTTGTATAAAAAGATTTATAAAGTCTAGGAAATCAAACATAATGAAGTCATTGTTTGTTAGTTACATTAGACCCAAACATGAGTATGGAATAACAATATGGAAACCCTATAGGAAAACAAGCATGAATAAACTGGAAAGAGTACAGCGGAAATATACTAAGGGCATCCATAGATGTGAAAATATAAGTTATTATGAAAGACCAAAATATCTGAACTTGTACAGTGTCTATTACAGATATTTAAGAGGAGATCTTATTCAGGTATATAAGGCATTTAGGGACAACTACCTCTGGGAATGTTTGGGGTTATCAAAAAGTACTAGAGAATCGTCAGATAACCTATGTAGGAGATTCTATAGGAATGAGAAGTGTACTAATTGGTTCTCTGACAGAGTAGCTGATGCTTGGAACAGACTACCAAATTATATTAAAGCAAGTACTTGTTTAGATATTTTTAAGAACAGCCTGGACACTTATTATGGGAACAAGTATTTTCCTATACTGGCAGGCTACAAGGGCATTAATGCTCATGCTTGAAACATTTGTATGTATGTATGTATGTATGTATGTATGTAACCAGATTATTAAGTCTGTGATTTTATCCAACATAATATACTACATGGTTGGAAATATATAAACCTTAGACCATTTGGCAATCTAAATATATATCTATCTATCTATATAATATTAAAACTATATACAGTACATATACAACTGCGGTGGTGGTGCTGCGGTAGCATTGTCGCCTCACAGTTAGACGTTGCCCGTTCGATTCTCAGAGCGTCTTCTGTGTGGCGACATATGAGAATGAGCATTCCTTCGTTGAAGGTTGTGCATTAGGCCCGGCAAGCCAGCACGTAAAACTCTACTGCCAATCATTAGCGGACCGGAGTTCCGCTGTGGCGACCCCTAACCGGGAAAAGCCGAAAGACACAAAATACAGTACATATACATTTTGCATGTAAAAACATCCATTGTAAAATTCATATTTTAAGTCTATAACTTATTGATAACAAAGATCACTTTCATTCATTCTAGACTTCTTCAGGTCTGCGAACAAGAACTCTAAAATCTATCTACAAAAATATTATTGTATAATTAGTTAGTATTGTTATTACACATCATTTTGTAACTAGTACTTTCTGGATCCCTGACACCTGTATCTTCCCTGATATGAGTTGTTCCTCCCTGTAAAACTCCTTTGTGGTCCAGTGTGATCCACACAAAAATTTTAGGATGCAGGGTCAGAAACTTCTACAGCCCTATCAGCGAAACTTTCAGATTGTCTTTAAAGAGGAAATTCCTGTGGGTCATTAATATTAGAATTGTTGTTACTAGCAGTGTTGCTGCTGTGATTATCTTCAGACAAAACATGTGAATTAGAAACAGCAGAGTTAAAAGAAAAATGATAAGAAGTAACTTGCGGGTTATTTTCCATCGTAATAGTAATCTGATATGCATAATTTATTGCATACTGTTTAACATCCCCAGAATTTTTTTTACATTGCCTTTTCATAATAGATCCACATTTGTTGTCAATATTAATAAGCACATTACTGTATGAGTGCTGGTATGAAGTAAATAACAAGTCTTTCTTGATTTTCCCATCTAATTTATCAATTTTGTTAGTACGTTGTTCCAAAAAGAGAATAATTCCTCATAATTTCAAAAACATGTCTATCATACATCTCCACAAACTCTTTGTAATATCCAGAGTCAGTGTCAAGATATATGCATGGATTCCATTTGTTTGGTCAATGATTACTTTGGTCTACAGGCAGAAGTGCAGTATTTTTTAATCAAATGTCTGATTTATTGAACAGACATTTGTTAAGTGTGTGTTTCATCAAACAAATAAATGGGATGTGTTGTAGATGTGTGTGTGTGTGTGTGTGTGTGTGTGTGTGTGTGTGTGTGTGTGTGTGTGTGTGTGTGTGTGTGTGTGCATGTTCATGAATGTGCGTGGGTTAGAGTAAAGGTTAGATAAGGGGATAGATTAAATGTGTGACATTGTGAGTGTTTAGGATTAGGGTTAGGGTTAGGTTACGGGATAGATTTAGTGCATGTTTCTGTGCATGTGTGTGAGTCTCTGAGTGCATGGTGAGTGGCTGAGCTGTCTTGTCAAGTGATGGTTTTCTGGGAAGTTTTTTTTTTATTTAAAATGCAAGTTAGGGCTAGGGTCAGGGTTAGAGTTAGCATGGGGTGCAACATGCAGTAGAAAATCAGTCTGAAGGCCAGTTCTACAGATTTCAAAATTCAGGTTTATTTGGGGCCCTTCCATATTGTTTTTCCAAATAAAGAGTTCAACACTTACAGATAGAAAGCAAGGATCATTTAAATCCTTCCAGCTTCCACCAAAATAATCTCATAGATTATTCACCTTCTTCACACAGGGGAACAGATTCTCAAACACAATATAACAATTCATCTAATATAGCTTGTTAACTAACCTTCCTGTTAACAGGGCTCTCCTCCAGTCCCTGGAGACTCCTAACTCACTCCTTTAGGAATACTTTCCCCTTACAGACCTGCTTCTCTTAAAAGTGAACACTTTTTGTGGTATAAAACCTATATGTATTTCAGTTTTATATATATATATATATATATATATATATATATATATATATATATATATGGGTTTACTTTGTTTGCACGAAGTTTCAGTACTTCAAAACCCACTTGGTCGAGACCAGTTGTTTGAAGTACCAAAACTTTGGAAATGAAGTATGGAGATCACAATACAGTGTGGAATGGAAATATTCCCTTTTCCTCACTGTAGTGTGATCTCGTATATTTAAGTAGGGGAGGGTGTGGGAGGTGCAAGGGAGCTTGCCCCCCTGCAAAACATGTTTCTTGTGTGTTTTTTCTTTAGTCAGCCGATCTTTCTCTGACGTGGGCATCTACTTTGTTTGTTCGATGTAACGTATTTTCGAACAAACAAAGTAGATCCATATATATATATATATATATATATATATATATATATATATATATATACAGAAGTGCAACTTTTGCCAAACAGCAAACCTGTTGATAAAGTAGCAGACTGGATGATTCTCAGGGCTGGGGAATTTGCACTTTCTGAGAAAATTCTGTGATCTTGGATTTAGAATATATAATTAAGAGGGGGTGTGGGGGAGTGCTGGGGGGGGCTTGCCACCCCCTGAAAAAAAATATTTTCTTTGTAATTTTGTTTTAAGGTTTTTCATGCACAGAGATTGATGCTTAGTGCATGCTTAGTAGTATGTCAATGTGCATAATGTCGATCATTTGGTGTCAACATGATTCACAGGGTCTATATTAGTTTTCCGAAAACACTTTCCAACGAACACTCATTCAGCGACTATCATTCAGTGAAAATAACTCTCGTGATTCGCTCAGTACTCCCAGGACAAAGGAATACTTGCCTTGCAAAACAATGGACTCACATCTAGCTAAATGGAACCCACCTAAGTGGGAGGCTTTGCTCCCTACACCCCCCCAATGTGGGGGCTGCACCTCCAATCCCCTAACTATATAAACCAACTCCGAGATCGCACTAGTTGTGTACTTGGCCAACTGCATCTTTGCCCTGGGAGTATTCAGTGAATCACAGAAGTGATTTTCGCTGAATGACTGACGGTGAAATCGTGTTCACTGGAACGTGTTTTTGGCGAACTAATATAGACCTGATTCACATCAATATTAGTGCTGTTTGATAAATGTAAGTAAATCCATATACACTTTATTTATTTATTTTTACAATAAAAATTCTCAGAAAACAACTACTGTTAATTTAATATAGCCAGCTGATCAGTCCTCCTAACTATCTAACCAGCTGGCAACATTCCTTGAAACAGAATACATTAAGCAGGAAGCAACATTATTTCAGCACTTTTTCTCAAATGCCCTGCTATGACATCAGGTTCTTACAGAAACATGCTGGCAAACAAATGCTGAATGCTGAATTACATGGTTACTAGAGTCCTGTGACCTACCACTCTTCATATTACATGTGAAAGTCCTACTCACCCCCTTTTGCTCTGCTATTACATCATTTGCTCAAGCTTAAATAAATGAATCAGAAGTACTTTTAGAAAGGTTATTTTTTCCTTTAGTAAACTAGACACAGTTGCTTTTCCATTTGGCCATGCCAGTTACAGAAGTTGATTTAGAGCACATTGGCTACCGACACATATTCAGCTCCGTCAATACCATTGAATATGCAAGGAAAGCACTGTGGGATACATTGTAACACTGTGCATGGAAAGCACCTTGGGATACATTGTAACACTGTGCATGGAAAGCACCTTGGGATACATTGTAACCCTGTGCATGGAAAGCACCTTGGGATACATTGTAACACTGTGCATGGAAAGCACCTTGGGATACATTGTAACACTGTGCATGGAAAGCACCTTGGGATACATTGTCATACTGTGCATGGAAAGCACCTTGGGATACATTGTAACACTGTGCATGGAAAGCACCTTGGGATACATTGTTCCTAATAAGTGTGATATCAATACTGGTGCATCATGCACATGTATTTATTTATACAATAAATTTTCATTTTAACAGATTTAGGGATTCTGCACTGGTACCAGAGGTAACAGCTAATAAAAGGAGGTACACATTTACCTACAGAAATAAACCTCAAATAAAATACTACAAACTTATAGATGAAGATGGTTATGTGAAAGAACGTTGACATGTTGATCCACACATGACAACCATAACCGAGAAAGATGCCCCAGTTGAAAAGCTAAATTTGGGTTAAGAGGGCAGCGTAAGTAGGGGTGAGTTACTTGATAATTACTGGATAGGACTGGAAGATTTAGTTATAGCATTATTATTTGCATCCACATAATTCTCCCAGTGGCTTTCCTACCTGTACCCTGCTGACTTGTGCATTCTTACTATGAGATGAGTGCCAGGCTGATTAGTTCCCTGGTAAGGACAAGAGCCATGTGACCTATTTGTTGTAAGGCTGGAGTGACAGAGACAGAGTCTAGTTAGCCCATTTTTCACCTTGGAGATGAGAGGCAGGTGTTAGGGAGTGGACCAGTCTCCCAATCATACAGATCCCATTCATTACCTGGCTTATCCCCACTCCCTACAGGCTGTGGTGCTACAATTGCTGATACCATGGAGGGCACACATATGACCATCACTCCTGGCTAATCCATCCCAACTTAGTGACAGCACTATATCACAATGACCCATATATTGCTAGCTAACCCTTACTCTCTTGTTGTGATTAGGCAATGGATCAAACCAGCTGCATTCCTCAGGACAGACAAGTTGTGAATGTCACTCAGTCCCACTCACCTCCAAGCTTATCCAGCTGCCCCTGCTGCTACCAAAACATGGGGTGAAGTCCGAATTTTATCCTCTGTGCCTCAGAGCTGGCCCACTTTGTAACATTAGTAATATGTTGTAATGACATTGTAGATCTTATTTAGATCTTTACATTACTTATTCGATAAAATGCTATTAGATATTTTCTATATATATTTTTGTCTGCATGAATATTTGCAGTTTCATTAATTCTATTTTTTTTTT
This sequence comes from Protopterus annectens, assembly GCF_019279795.1. Lineage (NCBI taxonomy): Eukaryota > Metazoa > Chordata > Ceratodontiformes > Protopteridae > Protopterus > Protopterus annectens. The sequence continues at coordinate 166,314,884 of NC_056735.1, forward strand.
AAGTTTCATTACAAAAGGAGTCATCCTAATGTTAGGTACCTTGGTTTTTACAGTTGATATACATATAGCAATAATATTTACAGCAAATCGCTAAATTATAAATTTTTTAAACAGAATGCTACAAAAGGGAACTTTCTAAAGTTAGGATAGGCAAACGTGCATTTTGCCAAGGAATCTCAAATTATTAGTTTGCTTGTTGCTAAATAAGCTCGAATATGACCAAAAGTAAAGGCAGCATAAAATGTAAATATTGAAACCTTAAATAAAAAGAAAGCAAAGAACTTGCATATAATTATATTCTTGCAGGAGTCTGACACTCGTCTGGTTTACATACAGGTGCCTGTTCACTGTGCCTAATAAATCCAACTCAGACACTGAGCTGCCTAAGGGATGGGAGTGCAAGTTTAGATGTGCCTATTTTGCTGTTTTTTTTTTTTTTTTACTGTTTAGTAAAAGAAAATACTTCTTGTCTAAGAATATGCAGACTGGGATTCAGTATGCTTATGTAAGGGTATGGTAACGAAACTTTAAAGGTGAAGGATGCTGTCTCAACAGCTTTTCTATAGGCTGCCAAATTTATTCCCTGAATGTCAGGTGCCCATGTCAAAAGACAGTGATGGTTAAAATTCTGATGACTATTTTCCATTAGAAATCCCTGTTGATGTGACTTCTAAGAGTGTGTGTTTGTGTGCTGCTAGTGATTTGTATGTTTTAGAACATTTCTCATGTCTTCATGTCTGACTGTGGAGTTGGTTTATGTGCCGCCATATTGCACCACAGGAGGGCTTACTGTTCCTGCAAAAAATACTTACAGATTTAAGTTTTTGTACTTTTGTACTTTGGGCAATTACTTTCAACACTATAATTTCTTTGGTTTTAGTCACTTGAGGTTTAATAGTGAAACTCAGTGGGGCTTGCCCCCCACATAAAAGGTTAAGTCTTTTAATACATTTCCTTGCACTACTGTGAAAATGTAGATTGCTTTCATAATATACCATTTGGATTCCAAGTCAATGATCTATAGTAATAGATCAGGGAGGTGGGACTTAAATTCATAACATGCAAAAGTATCTCCTAAGTACTTTGTGGATACCCTCACTGCATGTTTTGGTCTCCTGTCCAGATGCTGTTCTGGCTTACTGACATAACAGATCAGCAAGTGGTGATCATTTCATGATTCAACACCTCTCTTGGCCCCTAAGTGTCCAAAAAATGCATTCTTAGGTTACGACAATGGTATATAATTCAGCTCCGGTCCAAGATGCTGTGGTAATGATTACACATATACACTGCCTTGCGTGGTGCTTATCATGGAAAATTCATGACCAACACAGAAGTCCAATAACAATCTGTCACTCAAGTTCAGATGAGGCAAGCTCTGCCCTCTAATTATGCACTATGACGTACCACCATCATTCCCAGTGTGAGCACTGAAGTCTCCCACTATGGATACAGCAACAGTAGGTTACACTCTGTCAGGTACTATACTTATGCTGCTCAAGAAGCAGGCATAATCTAAATTGCTATTATGTACACACACATGAACCTCATTAGGCCAGTCACTGAGTATAATGCCCCCTTCGGAATACTGCTGCTGTGGAACAGACTCCCCATCCACAGTAACCAAACTCCATCCCTGTCCATGTTCAAGAGCAACTTGGATCTGTGGATGGGAAACATAACATTTACCCAAGGACTGTCCACTATACTACTAATGGACAGAGGCAGCTCCTAAATTCTTTATCCCATGCATGGATTCCCTCAAATTATCTATGGTATGATTCCAGTTATTTTCATTAGGGGTAATATATAGTTATCAACCATGGGATGGGGTAAGGCCAATCTCTAACCAAATGGGACAGGCTATTTCAAACACAAAAAGGGAAATTGGCTAGGCTTTGAATAGCCCACAAGGGTTTCTAACCTGGTACGCACCTAAAAACTTATGAACAGTAGACAGGTTGCTCTTTTTGCGGCTCTCTGGCTCATTGAAATAAGCTTTTTATCTACTGGCAAAAACTCCAACTGAATCGGACCAAGGCAGGGGTTTGTCGGGATCTCCATTCCTATTCATGGCTTCTGGTGATGGCAACTTCAGAATAAGAGGGAGACAAAGACAGACAAACAGACCACCCTCAGATGAGAAGCCTGCTTCCAGAACCAATCCTGTGTTTTGAAGTATGGTTATTTGTGCTCAGCTGGTATTTGACCACCTTCACAACCTCTGTCCTGCATCCCCAGAAAAAGAGATCATATACTGTGTCCTGAGGGTCTCTTCATTGCCAAGGTAGCCTAGTGTAATCTGTCCGCTATCTGTAGCTTCACTGGCATTTAGTTATTTCATAGAAATCATGAACGGTATTAAATGAGATGCAGTCACAAAGTGATGCATTACTATCCACTGGGTCCAATTTTGTGTCTACATCTATTAACCATTTATGAACATGACTATTTATGGATATATATATATATATATATATATATATAAATATATATATATATATGTATAATTGTGCCTGATAGGATGGGTGGTATTGGGAATACCAGACCACCAAGAGGTGGTCAAATGTCCACTCCAGGGGGGCACTGTTATGTTTAGAAAATGATCCTATATCACTTGCATGTTTTCGGTATAAAACATATTTAAATATTGTTTTTTTTTTCTATTTTGATGTTAAATAGTTCCCCTACTGGTAATGGAACTTAGTTCCGAATGCCAGAAAAGTAGCTGCTGAGTGACACAGACAAGGCAAACTCTGATGTGATCAGACTGTCCTTTTAAAATAATTTATTAATTCAGAGTTGTAAAGAACAAAGTACAGACATACCCTCATAATCCAACTATCAATAAGCATGTTTCATTAATCCATGGAGACACGTATAGTATTAGGAATTTAAAAAACTAAAAAAATAGTCCTGACCTATAAGATGTATTGCAGCTATGTGAATGCATAACACTTCTAGAATAATTTATTAAAATACATATGTACAGTTCCAAAACAACAGAAATTGAACTAAGAAGGACCTAGGGTTACTTAGCCTGCCAGTGCAATCTGAACTGTTTACTCACTAATTTAGGTTGACATGTTAGTAATACGAAGAACATTTCTTATTTCATTTTTACCAGTATGTTCTTGTTAATATCAGAAGTGTGCTTCTTATTTTATTTTATTTTTATTAGTATGGTATCTACTATAATCATTGCTTTTGCTTTTTCATAGCCCCCACATACACACATCAAATAACTTAAGCCCCTATTACAGTTCTGGAGGTTTTAAGGGTGTTATTATCACAGAAATTTGTGACAAAAGTAGCAGCACTGACAGTGAGTGTTAATTTAAGGTTATGAGTAAGTTAGCATTACTACGCTATGGCAACTGTGTGTCCAGATAGGTTATGAATAAGTTACCAGTACTACCCTATGGCAACTGTGTGTCCAGATAGGTTATGAATAAGTTACCAGTACTACGCTATGGCAACTGTGTGTCCAGATAGGTTATGAATAAGTTACCAGTACTAAGCTATGGTACCTGTGTGTTCAGATAGGTTATGAGTCAGTTACCAGTACTATGCTATGGTAACTCCGTGTTCAGATAGGTTAAGAGTAAGTTACCAGTACTATGCTATGATAACTGTGTGTTCAGATATGGTAGGTTATGAGTGCGTTATCAGTACTGTGCTATGGTAACTCTGTGTTCAGATAGGTTATGAATAAGTTACCAGTACTGTGTTATGGTAACTGTGTGTTTGGATATGTTATGAGTGAGTTACCAGTATTATGTTATTGTTACTGTGCATTCAGATAGGTTACGAGTAAGTTACCAGTACTATGCTATGGTAACTGTGTCTTCAGACAGGTTAAGAGTATGCTACCAGTACTGTGCTTTGGTAACTCTGTGTTCAGATAGGTTATGAGTCAGTTAACAGTACTGTGCTATGGTACCTCTGTGCTCAGATAGGTTAAGAGTATGTTACAGGTACTATGCTATGATAACTGTGTGTTCAGATATGGTAGGTTATGAGTGCATTATCAGTACTGTGCTACGGTAACTTTGTGTTCAGATAGGTTATGAATAAGTTACCAGTACTCTGTTATGGTAACTGTGTGTTTGGATAGGTTATGAGTGAGTTACCAGTATTATGGTATGGTAACTGTGCATTCAGATAGGTTATGCGTGAGTTACCCGTACTGTGCTATGGTTACTGAGTGTTTGGATAGGTTACGAGTAAGTTACCAGTACTATGCTATGGTAACTGTGTCTTCAGACAGGTTAAGAGTAACTTACCAGTACTGTGCTATGGTAACTCTTTGTTCAGATAGGTTATGAGTCAGTTAACAGTACTGTGCTATGGTATCTCTGTGCTCAGATAGGTTAAGAGTATGTTAAAAGTACTATGCTATGATAACTGTGTGTTCAGATATGGTAGGTTATGAGTGCATTATCAGTACTGTGCTATGGTAACTTTGTGTTCAGATAGGTTATGAAGTAGGTACCAGTACTATGCTATGGTAACTATTTGTTCAGATAGGTTATGAGTGAGTTACCAGTACTATGCTATGGTAACTGTGTCTTCAGACAGGTTAAGAGTAAGTTACCAGTACTGTGCTATGGTAACTCTGTTGAGATAATTTATGAGTGAGTTACCAGTACTATGCTATGATAACTGTGTGTTCAGATACTGTAGGTTATGAGTGCATTATCAGTACTGTGCTATGGTAACTCTGTGTTCAGATAGGTTAAGAGTAAGTTACCAGTACTATGCTATGATAGCTGTGTGTTCAGATACAGTAGGTTATGAGTGTGTTATCAGTACTGTGCTATGGTAACTCTGTGTTCAGATAGGTTATGAATAAGTTACCAGTACTACGCTATGGTAACTGTGTGTTCAAATATTTTGTGAGTGAGTTACCAGTACTATGCTATTGTAACTGTGCATTCAGATGGGCTATGAGTAAGTTACCAGTACTACACTACGGTAACTGTGTGTTCAGATAGGATATGAGTGAGTTACCAGTTCTATGCTATGGTAACCGTGCATTCAGACAGGTTAAGACTAAGTTACAAGTACTGTGCTATGGTAACTGTGTTCAGATAGGTTATGAGTCAGTTACCAGTACTGTGCTATGGTAACTGTGTTCAGATAATTTATGAGTGAGTTACCAGGACTATGCTATGATAACTGTGTGTTCAGATACTGTAGGTTATGAGTGCATTATCAGTACTGTGCTATGGTAACTCTGTGTTCAGATAGGTTATGAATTAGGCACCAGTACTATGCTATGGTAACTGTGTGTTCAGGTAGGCTATGAGTGAGTTACCAGTACTGTGCTATGGTAACTGAATGTTTGGATAGGTTATGAGTCAGTTACCAGGACTATGCTATGATAACTGTGTATTCAGATACTGCAGGTTATGAGTGCATTATCAGTACTGTGCTATGGTAACTCTGTGTTCAGATAGGTTATGAATTAGGTACCAATACTATGCTATGGTATCTGTGCATTCTAATAGGTTATGCGTGAGTTACCAGTACTGTGCTATGGTTACTGAGTGTTACGATAGGTTATGAGTGAGTTACCAGTACTATACTATAGTAACTGTGCATTCAGATAGGTTACGAGTAAGTTACCAGTACTATGCTATGGTAACTGTGTCTTCAGACAGGTTAAGAGTAAGTTACCAGTACTGTGCTATGGTAACTCTGTGTTCAGATAGGTTACGAGTGAGTTAACAGTACTGAGCTATGGTACCTCTGTGCTCAGATAGGTTAAGAGTATGTTACAAGTACTATGCTATGATAACTGTGTGTTCAGATATGGTAGGTTATGAGTGCATTATCAATACTGTGCAATGGTAATTCTGTGTTCAGATAGGTTACGAATAAGTTACCAGTACTGTGTTATGGTAACTGTGTGTTTGGATAGGTTATGAGTGAGTTACCAGTATTATGTTATGGTAACTCTGTGTTCAGATAGGTTATGAAGTAGGTACCAGTACTATGCTATGGTAACTATTTGTTCAGATCGGTTATGAGTGAGTTACCAGTACTATGCTATGGTAACTGTGCCTTCAGACAGGTTAAGAGTAAGTTACCAGTACTGTGCTATGGTAACTCTGTTGAGATAATTTATGAGTGAGTTACCAGTACTATGCTATGATAACTGTGTGCTCAGATACTGTAGGTTATGAGTGCATTATCAGTACTGTGCTATGGTAAATCTGTGTTCAGATAGGTTAAGAGTAAGTTACCAGTACTATGCTATGATAACTGTGTGTTCAGATACGGTAGGTTATGAGTGCATTATCAGTACTGTGGTATGGTAACTCTGTGTTCGGATAGGTTATGAATAAGTTACAAGTACTGTGCTATGGTAACTCTGTGTTCAGGTAGGTTAAGAGTAAGTTACCAGTACTATGCTATGATAACTGTGTGTTCAGATGGTTCCCTATTAGAATCCTGAAACACTATAAGCCTGAAAGTCAAAATCCTGAAAACTAATGACTGAAAATGCAAAATCTCGAAAATGCAAAATCCCGAAAGTCAAAATCCTGAAAACACAAATAATGCTAATATGTCACTATAAAGACACTAATATCTACCAACTGACCCTGACCCTAACCCTAACCCTAAGGTCCGTCACTATCGCACACTCACCTGACCGCCTAACCCTAACTCACTTAAACCCTAACCCCAATATTTGTCACTATTGCATACATGCCTAACCTGCCCTAACCCTAACTCACTTATACGCCCTAACCTAACATAAAACCAACCGCACACTTACCTGGACCCAACGCATGACCTAACACCACAGGGCTAACAATAGCAAAGCCACAATGACGTCAGTATGTCCATTTTGTGTTTTCAGGATTTTGACTTTCGGGATTTTGCATTTTCGAGATTTTGCATTTTCAGTCATTAGTTTTCAGGATTTTGACTTTCAGGCTTATAGTGTTTCAGGATTCTAATAGGGAACCGTTCAGATACAGTAGGTTATGAGTGCATTATCAGTACTGTGCTATGGTAACTCTGTGTTCAGATAGGTTATGAATAAGTTACCAGTACTACGCTATGGTAACTGTGCGTTCAAATATTTTATGAGTGAGTTACCAGTACTATGCTATTGTAACTGTGCATTCAGATGGGTTATGAGTAAGTTACCAGTACTACACTATGGTAACTGTGTGTTCAGATAGGATATGAGTGAGTTACCAGTTTTGTGCTATAGTAACTGTGCATTCAGATAGGTTATGAGTGATTTACCAGTACTGTGCTATGGTACCTCTGTGTTCAGATGGGTTATGAGTAAGTTACCAGTACTACACTATGGCAACTGTGTGTTCAGATAGGATATGAGTGAGTTACCAGTTCTGTGCCATGGTAACGGTGTGTTCAGATTGGTTAGGAATTAGATACCAGTACTATTGTATAGTAACTGTATGTTTGGATAGGTTGTGAATGAGTTACCAGTACTATGGTATGGTTACTGTGTGTTTGGATAGGTTATGAGTGAGTTATTAGTACTATGCTATAGTAACTCTCTGTTCAGCTAGGTTATGAGTAAATTACTAGTACTATGCTATAGTAACTCTGTTTGGATAGGTTATGAATTAGTTACCAGTACTATGCTATGGTAACTGTGTGTTTGGATAGGTTATGCATGAGTTACCAGTACTGTGCTATGGTAACATTGTGTTCAGATAGGTTATGAGTGAGTTACCAGTACCCTGCTATGGTAACTCTGTGTTCAGATAAATTAAGAGTAAGTTACCAGTGCTGTGCTATGGTAACTGCACATTCAGATAGGTTATGAGTCAGTTACCAGTACTGTGCTATGGTAACTGCACATTCAGATAGGTTATGAGTAAGTTACCAGTACTATGCTATGGGAACTGTGTCTTCAGACAGGTTAAGAGTAAGTTACGAGTACTGTGCTATGGTAACTCTTTTTTCAGATAGGTTATGAGTGAGTTACCAGTACTATGCTATAGTAACTCACTGTTCAGATAGGTTATGACTAAGTTACCAGTTCTATGTATAGTAACTGTCTGTATAGGTTATGATTATGTAAACAGCACTGTGTTGTGATAACTGTGCATTCAGATAGGTTGTGACTAAGTTACCAGTACTAATCTATGGTAACTCTGTGTTCAGATAGGTTATAATTAAGTTATCAGCACTGTGTTATGGCAACTCTGTATTCAGATAGGTTATGAGTAAGTTACCAGTACTATGATATAGTAACTCTCTGTTTGGATTGGTTATGGGTAATTTACCAGTACTGTGTTATGGTAACTGTGTGTTTGTATAGGTTATGAGTAAGTTACCAGTACTATGCTATGGTAACTCTGTGTTCAGATAGGTTATGAGTAATTTACCAGTACTATGATATAGTAACTCTCTGTTTGGATAGTTTATGAGTAAGTTACCAGTGCTGTGTTATGGTAACTGTGTGTTCGGATAGGTTATATGTTTATAGATTTATAGGATGATGCTAGATTGTTGGCCCAGAGGACCTTATAAGCCTAGCCAAGTATTTCGCCCATGTTCCCACAAAGTCAGCACCTGTTTCCCCTGTCCAGCAGGGACACAGGTGAGATCCCAGGGGTGTATATTCTGTTTCCTATCCAGTCATCAAGGTTCCTCTTAAAGAGGGCTAGAGAGGTACTCTGCTTAACATGGAAAGGGAGTCTATTCCACAGATGTGGGAGTCCCTGGGACACAAATCTATCCCATCAACATGTTCTGTTAATGTCACACACCATATATAGGCCTTGCATGTGGGTTGTCCAAGTGGATTTTAACTTATGGATATGCAGCAACTCCATCAAGGCCGGGTTTGAGATGGCCTTGTATGCCAGACACAGGTCACCGCTGAGCAGTCTGTACAATACTGAGTAGAGGAACAGGGCTTTTAGCCTATCTGTATAGGACAGGTGTTTGAAACCCTGGATTTTCCTGGTCAGGAACCTCTGTGGTCTCTCCAGCTGCGGCATGTACTTGGGAAGGTACATGCCAAAGGGGGAATTGTACTCTACAATGGGCCTGATAAGGGAGGAGTACAGGGATGTTATGACCTCCTTGTACCTGGATGAGATACTCTTACTTATGTGGTGGGCCATGTAGAAAGCCTTCTGTACAACAGAGGCAACATGGTGGTCAAACGTCAGGTTGCTATCAACCTGGGTGCCCAGGTCCCTCACGACTGCTTGTGTGCTTGGTGCATTGTTATTAATGTGATAATTAGTGGGGATGCCATTTTCCTCAAAGGGGATAATAATGCATTTCTTGCCATTCATTTTGACGCCATACTCCTAACACCAATCATTAGTTTGGGTCTTGGAGGAGTTATGAGTAAGTTACCAGTACTATGCTATGATAACTCTGTTCAGATAGGTTATGAGTAAGTTACCAGTATTGTGTTATGATAACTTTGTATTTGTATAGGTTATGTGTAAGTTACCAGTACTGTGCTATGGTAACTCTGTCTTCTGATAGGTTATGAATAAGTTACCAGTACTATGCTATAGTAACCCTCTGTTCAGATAGGTTATGAGTAAGTTACCAGTACTGTGTTATGGTAACTGCATGTTTGGATAGGTTATGAGTAAGTTACCAGTACTACACTATGGTGAATGTGTGTTCAGATAGGTTATGAGTAAGTTCCCAGTACTGAGTTTCAGTAATTCATCTTTACTACAGCCTATTTACCATGGTAGACATAAACTCACTCCATACAAACAAAAGAAAAATCCTGTCAAAGACAAAAGAAATCTATGAATAAAAGTTACACTATGAAGAATACCTTATAACCTTTCATTAAAATTATTTTTTATTAACATTGCAGAGATTATATCATTATTACTTTCTTATACAAAAACAGAAACTCAAAATGGACAGTGTTTAGCATAGTCTAGTACCTTCTACTTCAGAATTAAGTATACATGATAATACTTTTTTTCATTATCTAGGTATTGAAATAAACACTCACATTACAGCCAGAGCAGAAAAAAAATCAAAACAAACATGTTGGAGAAGTTGCTAGTGCTTATTTGAATGCCCATAAAACACTGCTTTGACTGTTGAAAATGTTTGTCTTCTATAAACTGTATGCTGAAGAAGAAATGTAATGTACAAGTATTGGGCACTTTTAAACAATACTTTTCTTCTGTTTTCATATAGCAAAGTAGTAATGGATACTGAATCCATAATATTAATGAAGGGATTATTTTAAAGTAAGATTACAATGAGTTGCTTTTAATATTAGTAACATAAGTACATTTGTGATATACTTAATGAGAATTTTAAAATCTATTTTCTTTTGATGATCAGTGTTTAGTGTAACAGTTGATTAGAAGGTTCTATTTTAGTGTATATTTTATCTATTATTTCAAATCCCACAGGTGCTACATATTAATCAGAAATAAATGCATAAAAGTAGATCAGAAAATGCAGAACATGTAACTTCACTGACTAGTACGTATTTAAATACCCATAACACACTGCTTTATTTATTATATACATGGTATTTAGGTTGTGCATTTGCGCTGTTTTGCCGCTCAGTTGTGCGCCAAAGCCAGACAGTTAAATTCAGCAAATTTTCCCTAAAACCCAGGCAGAAATACCATCCACTGAGTTCCTCTGCAGTCGATTCTGAATAGCCACCTCCAGTGACAACAGTATTGAACTTAGCATTATGGACAGTTGGACTACCTTTGTATGTCCTGCCAACCTTGTTGACTTGGGTCTGTCAAGGCAGTGTAGCAATTGCCTCATGTACACAGACAGCCCTCTACTAATAACCCACTCTAATACAGACTACAAGAGATGTATTTTATTTATTTATTTATATTTATTTATTGACATTTGTTAACCGGGTTTGTCCAACTGGGCTTGTGGCCCATTTTCAGTGGAGACCCGAGGAGAAAAGCTCCAGTAGTACATTTTAAACAAGTACAATTTTAAACAATATTGATATAATAGCAGTTATAGCAAAAAGATTCACATATGTTGGGTTACATGCATAAAGTTAAAGTTGCATTAAAAAGAAGCTAAGTAACAATTTTACATTGATATAGTTCAATAGGTCAACAAAAAAACATTTTTGTTTGTATAAAATTATGCAAATGCATAGTAGACCCATTGGAGAGAGAGGTGTAATGAGGTACTAAGTATGGTCCTTTTGAGGGTACATAAAGGGAAGGAAGACTAGGTAGGGTCATGGTAAGGGCAGGTTCTGGAATTGAGAAAATAAGCTTTTAGTTTATTTTTAAAGTGTGAGGTGTGGAAGACTGAACGTAAGTCAAGGGGAAGTTTGTTCCAAGCATGGGCAAGGGAGTGTTTGTAGAGTAGTTTGCCTACTGACCTTTTTGGGTGATAGATATCAAGTAATTGTTGGTTAGAAGTACGGAGGGTCTGGGATGGGATGTAGATGGAGACTAAGGAAGATAGAGATGGACAGAAGGAGGGTTTATAAAGAATAGAGTGTAGTATATGAAATTGATAAGAGCAGAAATTGGGGAAGTTCAAGCCATTAAAGAGAGTTTAAAGAAATGCAGTGGTGTGAGTTGTATGGGGAGTTAGTAATGAATCTGGCTATTTTATGGTAAGTCTGTTGGAGTTTGTTTAGAGTGGAGTCCTGGATATTGGTAAGAACTGGGGTGGCGTACAAGAGGGAGGGGAGGAGGAGTGCCTGGCCCAGGGTAAGTCAAGATTCAGGGGTTAGGAATCTTTTGTTCTGATATAGTAGACCTAGTTTCTGGTTTGTTTTTTTTATACATTGGTGTATGTGTAGGTTGAACTTTAGTTCGTCATCGATAATGACCCCTAGGAGTCTTGTGTGGGTGTCAGGTCGGATAGTTGCATAGTCAGAAGATGTAATAAAAAAGGAGTTTTTGTGATGAGAAAGAGAACAGGGAAGGAAAAGTAGGAGTTTGGTCTTTTTGGGATTTAGGATCAATAGGTGTTCAGTGGATAGTAGGGCCTTTGGGTCACGGAGTGTAGTTCAGTAATGTTATTTGAGATGGATATAAGTGTGGAGTCATCGGCATACTGAATAAGGGAGGATTCTTTGCATGAGGTGTAAAGATCATTGGTGAAGATGTTAAACAAAAGGGGTCCCAAGATGGAGCCTTGGGGAACACCAGTGGAGATGGGAAGAAAAGGTGAGGAGGATGAGAGCCATTTGACAGATTGTTCTCTGCCAGATAGGTAACTATTAAACCAGGCAAGTGCGGAGGGGGATAGGTGGAGATTTGCGAGTTTGGATAGTAGTAGAGGATGAGAGGCAGTATTGAAGGCTTTGGAGAGATCTAGGAAGAGACAGGAAATTAGTTTATTGTTGTCTAGGGCCTCTGCAATGATATGAGTGAAGGAGAGGAGGGCAGTGGTGGTGCTGTGGTGAGGACGAAACCATGTTGGGTAGGGGTAAGTAAGTGGTGTGTGAGGAGGTGATTGAGAAGCTGTGAGTGAATACATTTTTCTAATATCTTGGAGAGGGGGGACAGAATGGCAATGGGTCGGTAGTTTGAGGGGGTCAATGGAGTTTTCACCTTTATGAAGAGGGATAGTGAAGAAAGATTTCCAAAGGGGGGGACAGCTGATTCCAGAATCAATTGATTAATTAGTACAGATATAGGATAGACAATTGAGTCAGCAACAAGTTTGAGGAATGTAGGAGATAGATTGTCAATGGAAGGAGAGCAAGGTTTTAGCTTGAGTAGTAGAGATTTGATGTAAGTAATGGGAACTGGCTCAAAAAAAAACAAAGTTGTGTTAGTGGGACTTGGAAGGGTGGGTGTCAAAGTAGAGTTTGGCTTAGAGGTTACCAGATTTTGGATGGAAGAGAAAGTGTTTATTCAGGAGGGTAGCTGTTTCCTGAGAGAAAGAGTTAGGGTATGGGGAGGGATTAGAGGGCTTTCCAGGCTAGAGGATGTTGTTGAGAGTTGACCAAAATGTTCAAGGATTGGATTTGTTGTTAAGCTGAGCAGAGCTATAGTATAACTTTTTGTCATTAGTTGTATGTTTTTTGCAAGGTTTCTCAGCTGCCTGTATTCTTGATGAAAAGGTGGTTGTTTAGTTTTAGTCCAGGCTTTCCAAGTACGATCTCTTTGTTTCATAAGGGACCTAGTCTCTTTGGAGAGCCAGGGAGCATGGTTTGATTTTACTCTGATTTTCCTAGAGGGAGCTAAGGAGTTTAGAGTATTCATGAAGATGCTATTGAAGCTATTTACACCAGGAATCTAGAATCCATGCTCACTCTCACTCAAAATAGTAACACAGAGAAGGTTGTCAACTCACCCACCACTACATATACTCATAGTACCACTTTCATACACATAATATGCATCAAACATGTAAATCCACATATGTGCTGGTTTTCTTGAAAAACTTACTGAAACATCAAAGACCTCCAAAACACGACTGCTACGACCAACACAGTCTCCACAGCACCCATGACACATAGCTACACCAGTGTCTCACCCACCAAGCCAGTAAGGAGTAGCACTCCAAAAACAAATTTTCTTGTCATTGAAGATTCAATAGTGAGACACACGGATGTCCCACTCACCAGGTTGGACAAGGAGAAAGTCACAGTCAGCTGCCTGTCCAGTGCCAGGGTTAATCAGATCACGCATGCTCTCAGGTCTCTCAGCAACAAGTACTGTTATGACTCTGTCATAGTTCATGTTGGTGTGAATGATCTGAGATGTACCTAACTGGACTATATGAAGACAGACATGGTTGGGCTCTCTGAGTATGTGTTCCAGGCAGGTATATCTCTAGCCTTGATCAGCATATTACCTTCACCTAGAATGATGCCAAAGTATAAACAAAAAAAAATGAATGATTTCAATAATTGGCTCAGTTTTTGGTGTCATTCAAAGGGGATCCAGTTTCTGTCAGCCTGGAAAGCCATGGATGACAAACCTCTCTGTTTTGTCAGAGATGGTTTGCACCTGGCACCTTTAGGCTTTTGGCTGCTGGCAAAGGCTCTTGCTTCCCCCATAGTGCCGTTTTCAGGCAACATCTCGAAAACAACATTACTGATGTGAAATTAACCAATCAGAACAAATAAGGGTCATGTTGCTAAATGCTAGCTGCTTAAACCAAAAGCTGCACTCCCTTGAAGCACCTCTATCACTAGAAGATGCAGATGTCTGTTCAGTCACAGAAACCTGGTTCAAGGCCTCAACCTTCCACACCTTTAGACCACAAAATGAACATATAAAAACCAAAGGAGGCGGTGTTTCAATCTATATTAGAGATAAATTCACCTCCCATCTAGTTAGACTGGACAACTCCATGGAGTTACTGCAGGTCCAGCTTATGGTGGGTAAGGCCCCCATTCAAGTCATAGCCAGTTATAGATCCCCTCAGTGGGTCACGACATCCAAAAAGCCTACTTGACAAACTGGACAAAATCCAAATTTTACCAAACACACTGGTTATAGGAGATTTCACTTATCCCACCATCAACTGGGAAACCTACCCTAGCCCTAACCCATTAGTTCAAAATCTCCTTGACTTTGTTAATTCAAATGTCCTGGAACAAGCTGTCCATACCCCAACAAGAGGAACAAACATTCTGGATCTGGTCCTCACCATGTCAAACAGATGCACTGCTGCAACTGTCGAAATCTCATTAGTTAAAACTGACCACAAATCAGTCACGTCTGAGCTGGCACTAAAACCAGAACTCACAAAGGGTGAAATCAGACTTAAAAATATCACCAAGGCAAACTATACCCTCCTAGGTGAAGCTATAAATGTGTTCCAAGCCCCACCCCAAGCTAGAAGTGGTAACTATGCTGGAGCTTACACTAAAGCCCCTGTACAATCACTTGCATAAGTGTATAAACTCAGCTGTACCAGAAAGAATCCAAGCCAGAGCCCCAAGTAAAAACAAGCTGCCATGGTGGACATCCAGCTTCAACAAACTTTACAATATGTGCAAAAAGTTACTATCCAAAAAAACAAAGGCAAGGCCCCAACAATGGAAAAGCAACCTACTCAGCCTCAACCGGCAAATAAGACAACTTGTCAAATCCTCCAAGGGCTCCTTTGAGAGAAATGTAGCAAGTACAGCCATGGATAACCATAAGGCCTTTTACAACTATGTATGTAACCTAAAGGGTAGGACCCAAGCATGTGCAGAACTAGTGGCCAACAGTATCACACACACTGATCCCACAGAGGTAACAAACCTGCTAGAGGATGGTTTGGTGAAAATTTCACTCCTTTATCCCCTCCTAACTTACCAAACCTTCCCCCAAACTCCTCCCCCACTGTACATATCTGAAGACCAGGTCCTCAAAGCCTTGTCCAAGGCAAAAAACACAACCTATATGGGACCAGATAACATCCCAGGCTGTTTTCTAAACAGGATAAAACATGAATTAGCATCACCACTAAGTACCCTTTTCAATCATAGCCTAACCACAGGCTTTGTTCTTGTGAAATGGAGAACAGCAAACATTATTCTTCATCCACAAAGATTGCCTAGCAACAGACCTGGGGAATTGCAGATCCATAAGCCTGACCAACCTCATCTGTAAGGCCATGAAACATATCTTTATGGACCTCATAAATAAAGACATAGGTGACTTCCAAACCCTGGATCTTACCCAGTTTGGCTTCATGAAGAGCAGATCTTGCCTGGTAAATCTGGTGGATTTCTTTAAACATGTGACCAAGGCCATTAATGAGGACAAATCTGTGCACACAGCATACCTCGATCTGGCAAAGGCTTTTGACACAATCCTACATTTAGCTATTACCGATAAACTTAGCAAACTGAATGTAAACCCCTTTATTGTAAGATGGGTTGCCACTGTGCTTACAAATCAGACACACACTATCAAAGTGGGTGACTCCACATCAACAACTAAACCTGTTATCAGTGGGGTGCCATAAGAGTCACTGCTGGGTCCCCTACTGTTTGGTCTATACTTTTCAGAAGTTCAGGTCAAATGGGTTGTGGCTGACCAAGTTTGCAGACAACTGCAAACTAGCTGCAATCATTGAATCCCCAAATTATGTCAGTATACTCCGGGAGGGTCTCATGCAGACCAACAACTGGTGTATTAGTCAGGGTCTCAAACTGAGTACAAAGAAATGCATCATCATTCCCTTCACCACAAACAATGTCCCTTCATGCTATCAAATTAACAACAATACCCTAAGTATCCATGAAGTGGTAAGGGACCTGGGATCATAAGTTGACTGTGACCCTAATTTCGACCACTGTGTGTCTACTATAGTAAGGAAAGCTTTCTACATAGGACACGATTGGTAAAGGCATTGCCTTGAGAGCAAAAGAAGTTATAACCCCCCATATACTTGGCACTTATTTAGCCCATAATTGACTATAACACCCCATTTGGCATGTACAGTACTAAGCACCTGCAGCAATTAGACAGACCTCAGAAGTTTTTAACAAAGAAGATCAAGGGACTCCAGCATGTGCCTTACACACACTGACTAAAGCCCCTGTCATTATATTCCATATCATATAGACTTCTTAGCATAGAATTATGCCTGGCCTACAGAGCAATCCAAGACCCAAAATTAATGAACTTGCTGCATATCTGTAAATCAAATGGGACTAGGGCTACCCATTCCAGGGGGGGTCTATATTAGTAGCACGAACACCCTAAATCGTGAACGCTCACATGAGCAAAAATGCCGGGAATCGAAAGTGTGATTGCGGGGTTGTGTTACAGTGAGGAGTGGGATATTTGCCCTTTTCTCACTGTAGTGTGACCTCGGAGTTAGAATATATAGTTAGCAGGGGGTGTGGGGGGCACAGCCCCCTACAATAGCAACTTCGATTACCGGCATTTTTACTCATGTGAGCGTTCACAGTTTAGGGTTTTCATGCTTCTAATATAGATCCTTCCAGGGACCTAAATATGGTCTGTGACTTAAATAGGACATGCTGAGGGTACAGATTTATCTCCCAGTGACTGCTGCATATTTGGAACAGGTTACCAATTCATGTGAAACAGAGCACCTCTATGACACTGTTCAAGAGAAACCTGGAGGAATGGATGGGGCACCATAAATTCTTACTGAGGATAGAGTGCATAACCCTCCTGGACATGGACAGTCATTACTAAATGCAGTCTTCGGTACTGACTAATATTTCTATGATACTACAGTGGGATGAAGCGGCTAATCTTAAAATGACCACCGGATTGATAGCCTAGTTATCTTCTATGATCCTATGATAATACACTGTTTCAACTGGTTTATATTTCACTCTAGTATAAAATGTAGGCTGAAGCAGAAATGTAAAAGAAAGACACCAGGCACTAATAAACAACATCTTGGCATCTTTCTTTGCTTATGTTTCCAGATATAATTGATAATGTATACTTTTTCAAGAAAAGAATTAATTAAAAAATGTACTTTTAAAATAGCACTGAAGCTGGCATTCTTATTTACAGTTATATTATTTTTTGAATATTCATTTAGTGCTTTAGGTGTTATTGCCTTTGATAAGGCTGTACTTACATGTTGATGCATCCCTTTGGAATTCTGACTGACTGATGGGATTTCTAATTCTTAAGTTCATTTTTAAATGTGTTTACTTGCAGAAGGCATGACATATTGGAATACACTTAAACCAGAACATCTGGGGTCTTTCTAGTTGTGTAATGTGTCTGGATAGATACACATTGAAGGGAGCATTGTACTCGGGTCTATATTAGATGAACGAAAGTTCATCTTAGCGAACGCTCACATGAGCGAATATCCAGGTACTGAAAACTGCAATTGTGGGGGGCTGCACCCCTCACACCCCCTCCAAATATATATTCCAACTCTGAGATCGCACTACAGTGAGGAAAAGGCAAATATTCACATCCTCACTGTACCATGATTTCGCAATTGTGGTTTCGAGTTCCGCAATATTCGCTCATGTGAGCGTTCGCTAAGATGAACTTTTGTTCATCTAATATAGACCCTTGTACTCTTAAGCAGAGCTGAATACAGCAGAACAGTGACTTATTTTGATCTGAATGAGACTCCTCTAGAGATATGATGTTCTAGACAGAAGGATTTCTTGACTACTGATGCTATACAGTCATTGAAAGAGGAAAATGTTCAACAAGGTGTGAAGATTCCTGACAGCTGTGCCTATTTGGAGTGGGCTACTGACTATGTTTTAAGTTGTAGAGCACTACTGCACTCTTCTGGCATTTCATTTTAGCCCTTTTAAAATACACCACTTGTCTGTAAGGATTAAACCTTGCTGTAGCGATTCTATGTCCAAAGTGATCAGACAAAAATACTCATAGGTCTAGGTTTACAGTTTTGATGTCATAGAAACAGATGCCATTAAGATGGGACCCTTCAGTACACCACTAATCACCTTCTGATGTGACACCTACCACTTTGACTACTTTCCTGGATAAGCACACACGATTAGTCTCTAATTTATCTTCTGCCATTAGATTTCCTTGTTTCTCTTTGTATAAGTGTCTCACAGACTCTCTATTCAGTGAAGCCAGACAATGCATTTATGGAACCTTCCATCTACTGGTAAAGATAAATTTCCAGATGTATACTTTGGGAATGCAGACATATAAGGCGGGGAATAAAAAGAGACAGGGTTTTAAAACTGAGTGATAGGTAGATTAAAACATGACAGAAATTTCTTGCATTTACTCCAGTACCAAAATAGACTAGAAAATTTGCTGGCTTGAATAAGAGTAAAATTATCTATGCTGTTAGAAATAGTCCATTTAATATTGTTCCTCCCATCCCTCTTAAAATAAACTGAGTATCACTTGTGCCAGATGAATACCATTTTGCAGATATAAATGCAAAGAAACATGATGGGTATTTCATGGCTAGTTAATTAGGGAAAAATCAAAGAAATACCCTTATTTATATTTAATCTGGCTTGTGCGATTTTGTAGATATTTACTATGTGTTCCAGCTGGTGATGTTTAAAGTATTAATGCAATAGAGCAACTTCATGCTTCTGATTAAAACGATACTTACCAAAGCAGGCCTCCTAGACCCAGACCTCTGGTTTCTTGGTTTTATTGAAAGTTTATGTCTAGCAGCTGCATTATCCAGATGGCTGGTGAATTGCGGAGGAGAGTCAAAACTAACTTGGGGTGATACCCCACTAATGCCTGTCAGACTGACAGGTGATACAGGGATGCCAGTACCACTGAACTGCTTGAATGCTGGAGACAGTGGTCTAGAAGAAGGCCCCGAGGACACCTAAAGAAAAAAAATATGTTAGTACTGAACATTAAAATCTCAATTTAGGATGATTATACGTTTGTGTAGCACAATGACACTTTCCTTACTACATTAAGAGATCATTAATGTTCTACCTTTCAGCAAAACTGAACTTCAGGTAAAAAAATAATAATAAAATAAATAAATATTGTTTCTTAAGAGGAAAAATGACAATTTACTTTAATTTACTTTTTCTACTAAGATAAGCTGCTCTGTACAAAAAAATTATACACTTTTTATGCCATTTGTTTCTGGATAACTGGAGGGCTCAGAATCCCTTTACTTATAAACTAACCTGTATAGACAAGGGTATAATAGCAATTTTGTCTTGCAACGGTATGTACTGTGACAGTATTGTATATTATGGCTGGAGCAGCATTAACTGTGGCAACGACATGCAATGTGGCAGCAACTTTATGTTAGCACCATACATCATGCCATCAGTATGTACTATGGCCGTATCATGTGCTGTGAGAGGACCATGAACTCTAGCAACGCCCCATAGTATGGCCAGCTGGATGTGCTCTGGCAGTACCATGCCCTGTGGTAGAAGCATGCGGTATGGCAGCAATGTCTGCTATGACAGTATCAGGTACTGTGGCAGCAGACTTGATTGTAGGAGTACCACACTTGTCAGAGCAGCTTGTGCTACAGCCTTTATATTCTATAAGACAGCACCATGCAGTGTGGCAGTACTGTGAACAGATGCAGAAGCATGTGCTATGGTAGCAACATGCACTATAGCAGCGTAATGCACTGGTGCAGTCTCATACACTGTGGCAACTATGTGTGCTGTGTCAGTGTCATGAGCTCTGGCAGCCGAATGCACTATGCTAGAAGCATGCACTGTAGCAGCAAAATGTATTCTGTCAGTACCATGCGCTGGTGCAGGACCATGCACTGTGGCAGAACCATTCACTGGGGCAGTAGCATTTACTGTGGCAGCTCTGTACATTGGGACAGTTTGTACTACCTCTACTGCTCAAATATAGAGGGGTATAACAGAAATTCAAATGACACAGGGCAGTCCTAAAATCGGAGTGTTGCAAAAATTCATACTCCAGTAACATTTCTTCAAACCATCGCAGACCTCTATCATGGGGAATAACTGAAAAGAGGTCCTTGACATCGATGGTTGTAAACAAAAAGTCATGGTTAAATTCTACTTGTCCTATCTTGTACAAAAATGTCCACAAATCTTTTAGTATGTGGGGGCATAAATCATAAAAAAGTTTCAACTTTTTGTCAATATATATAGCTAGAGGTTGTGTTTTTAACGCAGCAAATGATACAATAGTTCTTATGAACTTTGGGTATTCCAAAAATGCTTTGACTGAATGGTTTAGATACTTTAAAAAAGTCGTACAACTGTTTTATGGCCCCTTGTAACAAGTTGTCCTCTAGAGTAATGTCTATTCTGTGGTAGGCTACATTAACTTGGTTCCAAGATACCTGATTGTATCTACCATCAGTGTTTAACAAGTCAAGCATTTTTGTGAATATTGCCACTGCTGCATCCTAACTACCCCCCTTATCAGGTTTCATAATGCAAACCTCCTTATTATTACAAATTTCTGACATAACTTCCTTCTCATCTTTTGTCAAGTTTACATTGTTATACACCTTTCTACTATTGCAGTATGATCTGATTTCTTTGCATACCACCATTCCAAAGTTGTTTAATCCAGGTAATGGGGGGGGGGGGGTAAGAACTTTTCTTTTTCAACTAGTCCATACTGTCTGACTCAGTCGTACCGCCAAGTAATACATCCAAATTCATTTTCCTGACAAACATTTTTATATCAAGTAATATTTCAGCCATATTTCCTTTTTTGCTAGGAATGAATTTGGAACCTTTTTTGAACAAACTAAAGTGTCTCTCATTCAGTTCAATATTGGTATAATTGTAAATGTGAAAATTCTCCATCTTGTTAATGAGACCTATTACTTCTAATCCATTGTCCATGTTAAAGTTCCCCTCCCTTAAAGGTAAGTTCTCTGTTATCTGTTCCAAATACTCATCTGGGGTTGTGGGTAAAACTGCTGTTTGCCCCTCTGGTTCCCCTGTCCCCTCTTGGTGGCTTGTGCATACGTAGGTTCTACTGGCAGATTCTGAAATCTTTCTGCCCTTCTTACAGGACTATTGTCTAAAGGGGTGTCTCTATCATTGTTCCTATTATCAAATTCTCTATTTTCTTCACTATCGCACCCATCCATATTAGTGTTCCCTCTACCTTTGCATGGGTTAAAATGTTGCCTTAGTACATAAGCTATGCCCTCAGCATAGTCTTTAGTATCCCTCTTTAGTTTCTCTCTGTCTTTCCCATTCTTTGCTAATCATCTTCCACTACATACCTCAGACTGTCATTTTAGGTCACTCTCATCAGACCCGATTCCAAAGGGCTTGATCTCAGAGTAAGTGACTTTTTCTAATGTAAACATACCTTGTATCTAGGCCTTACACTGAAAGTCACTTACAATGGGGTCAAGTCTTTTGGAATCAGCCCCATCATTCTTAACTACCTTTCATATACTAAGAACAAAACTTCTTCAACAAACCACAGATTCTCTGTGATGTGAACACACACCTGAGCATCCTCCTCAAACAGACTAAATACAAACTACCTCCTACCTAAAATGCATGACCAAGCAGAAAACATTCTTCTTCAAAAAATCTCTGCAAGTGCTTTAAAAGAATGGCCATAAATGAATGCATTTCCTTTTGTTTGAAAACACTATCCCCATTCCTTCTTATAAAATATATACTGAAGAAAACAAGCTTTCCTCCTGCCCTGTCTACTACACATTTTAAAAAATGTGGAAATAAAACAATCCTATTTTCCTCTCCTCGTTCTTACCTTTTCCTCTGTCTTTCCAGGAACTGTAAATACTGTAAACACATTTCCACTTTTGGTATAACTTTCTTCATTCAATTCTATGAATCAGTTCCAATACCTCTGCAGAAAGAGCTTTGTGTTTACAGAGGTTTGTAGCCACAATTAATGGAATACTGGCACATTTATAAGTAATATAATCTAAGGTTTGTTTTTTTATGTGTAATTAATTTGTAATACATTTTACTGTACTATGTCAATGCTATACCTCTGATTAACAAGCTAAACTAAACTAAAATAAATGCATGCATGCATACATACATACATACCTGTATAAATACATTTCCATTTGGCTAGTTATGGTTAATGTTTCTATGGTTTCTTAGTATTTGTCATTTTAATAGGAATACATTTCATTTCATTTCTAGGGAGTGTATTTGGGCAGATAGTACTGTTTTAGAGGACTTGTATAAATGATTCTGTGTGTACAGTGTGTGAAGTTCATTCTTTAAATTTTTTTTGAAAGGGAAATGTAGTCTGCGTTTAAATGTATTTATTTTATTATAGTTAGCAGTTTTAAATTAAACTATGTGTAGGTCAGGGTTTATGAGTGTTCTTCAAGTTCATAGGTACTTACTATGCTATTGATTTGTTAGGAACTTAACATTCCCATGGAAGTTTTTGGCCCTTAAGTATTTGCATTCAAATAGCTTGATGGAAACTCTTCTTTCTTACCGCTTTCCAAGAATTTTACAGTTTAACTTCCAAGGCATAAATGCTGTCAGGATCCCTAATTATAAACTGTAGTCACCAAGCCAGTTACTTTATTAAACCAAGATGTAGAACAGTATTCTTGTTAAGGATCTGGTATCTTCCGACTGTTTTTTTAATGTTCCTTAATAACTCTGCTTTATACAGCTGTCCATCTCCATGATCTCTGTGGTATAAACTCTTGCTAATCTCTTTCCTTTCTGTAAACTAATTCTACCCCACTGACAATTATTGTTGTCATCCCTGGTCACCTGATTTTATTGTCCTTAAGTAAAGAGCTCATTTCTTTTCCATCTACTCTTCTAGCTGAATTTAAATAGCATCCTATATAAACATACCTAATTCTATGTGCCCCTCATTTCCTTTTAATATTTCATGTGCCGTAACCAGTTTTAGTTTATCATTTCTATAACTATTTTTTGTATTTACTAATATCTACTGCCAATCATTAGTGGACCGGACTTCTGCTGTGGCGACCCCTAACCGGGAAAAGCCGAAAGACACAACAACTAATATGGAGGTCATGCTAGAGAGACAGATACATCTCCCAGAGACTGCCACTTCTCTGGAACAAAATTCCAGTTCATGCAATACAAATCCCCTCCCTGAACCTCTTCAAACGCAACCTAGATCAATGGATGGGTGACCGCAAATTCACTCCTGAGGTGGCTCCCATGTCTTTCCCCTGGACAGAGGCAGTTGGTATTAACTACCATGGACCCTTACCTCTGTGAACTTCACTCGCCTAACCACCGACTATTGGGACAACTCGGGATAAATATGGCTAGGCTTGTAAGCGCTCTAGGGCCGTTAGCCTAGTAACCTTCTATGAACCTATGAGCCTATGAAGGACTGGTAATGTATATTTAATTATAGCATGTGTACAATCTTTCCTAGATATATTATTAGGTTTGTTATATCTGGTCCTAATCAAATCTCTAGTCTAGTAATCTTTATGTAGTTTTCATTGTTTATTTATTTCATTGCTCTATATATTATCTATTTTTATTGTTTTTTTTCCTAGCTAGTGTAAGTTAGTTCTTCTGTTATTATAACCAACTTTTATCTAAAAATGGTCCTTGTGGTGTATTTCACTTACACACTCGAATAAATAAATAAACCCAAGTTTTTGAAAATGTATTTTGCATCTCCCTATCAACAAGTATTGAAGGTTAGGTGCATGGGAGAGAATATGTAACCTTTAATATGCACAGAGTACATATTAATACAAGATATGACTTGGCAGAAAAGACGTGTTACTTGATGAATATATCTGGAAATTGAAAAAAGCAGTACAGGAAAAAAATTGCTTGTTAGATCCCCTGCAGAATGAAACTCGAAACCATTGCATGTGGTGGCTAAAGCTGGTTGATTAGATGAAATAAATATGTAAATAATTTGCAGTGTGTCAAACAGAACAGAAGACATCTAAATGAACATCACTGCATCAGTGGGAATTTCTAGGATGGTGTTCTAAAGACTACATATTTCATCTATGAAGAGTACATTTGTGATTGGATGAACATATGAAAAGGTTGAAAGTATTTTTTTATGAATGGGATTATACCACACACAAGCCATAATAAGTAGGCTAAGAAAACGGTTTTATACATCTGGGTTACCAGGGGCAAATTTACAGTTAATGTTTCATATCTGAAAAGTTTATTCATTTTGTTAAACAAATAAAATGGACTAATCTATTGCTCTAGTTGTAACCTGCAGAAAGATGTTTAAGGCAGGTATAAAGAGCTAGTCAGAAGCAGGGAAACTGTGGAAGATAAAGGTTCTTGTTTCCAGTTGCAATACAGGGCCATGGTTAACTGTACAGTTTCACATATTACAACAGTTATACTTTAATGCACATTGGAACAAGACTTCATCTAATAAAACTAAATCTAATATTGCTATAAGACAAGAACAGTATGCAATGTACAGAAACTGGAGAATGATAACTAGGCAAAATAAAAGTCATACCAGGAATCATGTTAAGTCCACCTTTGAGATATGACTGAGAAGGTCCCAAAAGGATCTGAGGTATAATTACTAATCATGCAGGTCCAGTCTTGTTTTATGTTAAAGAAGCACATATAGGAGGTCTATAATGATGGGAAAATGATCTAATGGTAGCACTCACCATCTGGAAGAAGGTAGGCCAAGAAGAGAAAGAAATGAATGTGATGTGGAATGTTTACAGAGTATTGCAAGTCAATTGGTGTTTCACAAGAGTCCAAAATAGCAACCTGTAAAGCTGAAGATTCAGATACACTCCAGTCAATGTCTGAATTGAGACATTCATAGAAGGTTAGAAGGTTACTCCAGCACCTGTCTTTTTATCGTATTTTCATTTTATAGACTCATATTTCAAACATATGGATGTTAATCTACCTCAAATCAATGATTCAGTTTTCTCCTGATAAAATAGAATTATGCATTGAAAATACAAAGGAGAGCAATGTGGTACGTGCACTCAAATTGTTATCAGAATGTTGGCAGTGCTGTCTAAAATATATATATACATATCTGCACATTAGTGCAATGCTCAGAAAACAAAGTACAGTGAAGGACTATGGCTGGACTCTGCATGCTTTTTTTCTTAACATGGCACAACTGTAAAGTGCAATAGGTTTCCTGATTTTAAGAAGACAAAGTCTGTGTTGGGATAAAGTGATGCAACAGCAGAGACAAACACAGTCATGCAAGGCTCCCTTAGTCATTCCACTCAAGACTGCCCCATGCAGTACAGACAAGGAAACCCAATGGTTGTTTTGCATAATCAAATTTTTGGTAGAAACAACTGAGGTCATCCAGATAGTTTTAGTTAATATCTACAGCATTACGTAGGATGGTTCTCTTAGATTAAAATCCTGATGTTGTCCCTTAGATGTTTCAGGTTGTGATTTCCACAGATGCACAGATATGAAATGATACCAGCATATGGAAAACAATGCCTCAGTCTGCATATTACAGATACTTGCTACACATCCTTTGTATGTATCCTAGAGTGAGGCATTGTTCCCCATATGCTGGTATCCTTCAATATCTGTTGTCATAATCCTCTTTCATAGAAAATAAAGTAAGGCCATTACTCATGTGAATGCTATGAAGGTACTCATTTATCCGCTGATACCGTGGGACCGTTTAAGTAGGAATGCTAACATGATGAAAAGTAACATTATCGCTCACCATCAACATGATCTGCATAATAGTGTCTCTTTTAGATGCTTGAAACTAATGTCTCATTTACGGAAATGTGATAACGGCAATATCCAAGTTGTAATAAAATATCTTAGTCTGCTTTTAGCAGAACCAACCACCCCAACAATATATCTTAGCTTTGAGCAGTTGCCACAGCTCCAACCCTCAAATGCATTTGTAAACTTCTAGGTTAGTGAATTGTTTCCTTAGGGCTAAGTGTCAAC
The DNA here is from genome assembly GCF_019279795.1 of Protopterus annectens. Classification (NCBI taxonomy): domain Eukaryota; kingdom Metazoa; phylum Chordata; order Ceratodontiformes; family Protopteridae; genus Protopterus; species Protopterus annectens. The sequence goes on from NC_056735.1 coordinate 166,341,171, forward strand.
TCTCAGGAGGACAAACACTTTTAATACATACGAGAAACAGCCTCGACATTTGCCCTGTGTCTAGTTACCAGGTGCAAAACACATTCTATTTGTTACCTTTATTTTAGTAGGAAATAAAGGTAAGACATACGTGCTTTGAAACTCTCCAAATTGTGTCCCTAAATAATTTCACCTTGAGGAACCTTCTTCTGCACTATTGCTTGTTTTCCTGCAGGCAGTACGTTTCCTCTTTGTAGATCTGTGGGGGCTAATCCTTCTATGCTTGTGTACAAAGTCACTCATCTTTTCTTTGCCTAGACTCTGCATCCATTGTACTAGTCTGTTCAGTGGTCACACATTACTATCTATACAGGTCTGGAACAAAGCCAAGCTTATGTTATAGATACCGCCTCTTATTTTAGGTTATAGAACATTATGAAGCTGTCAACCAGTGTATAAGGAAATGGCTCTTCACACAACCCTGATCTCTTCTGCTGAACTTTCTGCCTCAGTTGGATGATTAAAATGCCTTAGAACATCAGGGGGTCTTATTTTAATCTCACTTTAGTTTATAGTCCAGTTGTACATAGGGTACCTTTGATTTGTTCTGAACTTTAACATTAACTATATATTAAACCACTCCTCTGAATTATGAGGGAGCCATATTGGGATATCTTTCCTGCTTGCTAGCTTGACATGTTATGTCACAGACAACAGTAACACATTGATCTCTCTCTCTCTCAAGTATTTTAGATCAGCTTAATAAAGGTTCTGACCAAAGGCCTTACTGAATGGGATCAAAGTAAATTTGCAAAGACAAAAATATAGTCAGCTTAGTCAATGTAAAGCAGGCATAGGATTCTTGTTTCTTCCTTTGATAACATGACCCCACTGTTATTAAATAAGTCTATTTCTTGCAAGGAATTCTGGATCTTCACTAGAAGAAATGGAGAATATCCAGCAGCAATATTTTTCTTAGGGAAATGAAAGTGATCAGGACAACTTATTTTATTCTTACTCATCCATAGAAGAATGCTGCCATTTGCAAAGAATGTGGAAAATATTACATCTATGAAGGGCCTAGTGTTTTAATATTATTTTGTTGGGTTGTTTCCATTCTTATTTTCTGGTCTATACTGAATACAATTTATAGTAAAAGATAACCACAAAAAGTAAATACAACATTTAAAATGTATATTTCCTCTTTAACTTAGTAGATGCTGTTTTATTTATTTATTTCCAATTTGTTTACCAGGTAGGTGGGATGGTCTACTGAAACTTTTTAGCCTAGGCACCTTTGTTGTTTGATGGAATTTCCTTTAAAGTCTTTAAAAATTAGCAGAGGACAGGTGGCAAGTGTTTGAGGGTTAGCAAACATAATTTCTATGAGGTTAACAAGAATTTGTTGTTACTGAGCCAATTAAGACAGTTCTGAGTAGCCTGCTTGAAGTCTTTGATGAGTGTTTTTGGACTGTAAGTGCACATTATAAGATGAAGGTTAAGTTCATCTAGTGTAATGTCATTGATAAAACTTGGGAAAATTAACAGACCAACAACACAGCCCTAAGGTACACCAGTGCTAAGTACTCTATTATCTGAGAATGCGTCATTGGCAACATTTTGAAAAGGTCTTTCCTTCAGATGGTTTTGGAACCATACAATTGTGTTCTGAACAAAATGTAGTTTGTAGAGTTTTTGAAGTAGGAGGTTATGATTTAAAGTCTCAAAGAGCCTTGTCATATCAATGAATGCATCTGCTTAGATAAGCCTTTCATTTTGAATTTGTGTAAATGGTATCAGTGGAGGTAATTAGTGGTGTCATTATGCCAAAGGAATTTCTAAATCCATCTTCCTGACCACTCATTTGGCTGTAGTTATTTATTTGTATTATTAGCTCTCTGTATATAAGTTTCTCAAAGATTCTGTGACTGTGCAGATGATAAGACTTTGCATAGGAGGATGGAAACTGAGTGTTTGAATGCTCTAAGTACTATATCAGTTGTGGGACACATTGTGGGACACAGACTGAAAATATAGTTGAGTACATTTATTATATTTTCAGCTGACGATATTAGGATGAATTTAGCACTACTATAATTTAGTTTTAGGAGTAGTGACTACGTTTGTTTAACTGAGATGAAACTAAAACGAAGGGGTGGCATAGGAAGCTACAGGACTTATTAATTAGGTGGTGTTACTCATACAGGGTTGGGAGTTAAAATGAATATGGGGGAAGGTATTTTGTAATGTGTATTATAGTAAGTGGAAGGAAGTTCATGTAGTCCTTAATGAAGTTGTTACTATTATGTACTATTATTGGATGAATTGATGAAAGAGGTATTATTAGAGTCAGTAGTGTAATGTAACAAACGTGTTCAAAAAAGTACAGCACACGTTTTGCTGAAGGATATGCAGATGGATGGTACATGTCTCTGCTGACTTATTTCAGTGCACATGGAGACAACATGGAGAGCCACTGTAGGGTGGGATTATTTTAATAAAATAATCTTTTCTAACAACCTTATTGCATAATAGCAATAATAACCTTCTAACCAAGGATGATTCTTGATTTATCCACTTCTGTCAGTATTTACCCAGAGCCAGGCTGTCCATTACTGCATTGATAATGTCCCTCCTGGAGTAGGTTAAACACTGAAGCATACATAAACATGGGAAACCTTAATGTTTTTTTGCAGCTCATATCTTATACCAGAACAGTACATTTGCCATTGCTGTTAATTGGCAAAAAATGCCACAGTAATTTTCTTGTATAAAGAACTGATTCCACAAACACTTGTGAACATTATTGCCTATAACCTGTAAGAGGAATAAAAATAAATAAAACCATTAAATCACACAGCTATGTAATTACAATTAGCACTCTTAAAATCTCTTCCCATTCTTGGCAGATAGTATATTCTTCAGTGGATGGGAGAATCCAGTTAAGAGAAACTGTAGTCAGTCATAATGTTTGAGTACCATGTGAATGCAAAATCCAGCAGATGGGCTAGGAAGCATTTTTTGCTATACTGAGTATGTAACTCTGCTAGGTAAGTATGGAGTTAAATTGAAAACATACGCAGCATGGTGATTTGGTGTTTTCTGCCAATCATAAACTGTTTATAATAGCATTCCTGAATTGTTGTAAACAGGATTTGCCTTTCAAGTGTTACAGTCAAAGTGAATGACATTTAGAAGAGTTCTCAAAAGATAATAACATGGTTATGCACAGCAAAGGTCATTAAAGTAGTCATCTGTGACTTATCTAAACACAGTGGTATTATTAAATCATCACTGTCCATTAGCAGATCTGCTGTACTGAAACAGCATTGTGATAAGGAAAACTAATGACTGGGAATGATTTAATATAGAGTACCTAATGTTTCAGCAGGTATTCTGAGATATTAAGAAAAGAAGAGAGCTCTATGCATCTGAGACATGAAGATATTTTAGAATGTATCCTGGATGAATGAGGGTGATTCATGGTTTGCTCGTGACTGGTATGTTTTAGACAGAAGGACAAAGCTAGAGTGAGCAGACTAAGCCAGCTATGGACAAACTTGCATTGCCCATAGCCAGATGTGGTACACCTTTATTTATTTATTTATTTTACATTTGTTAACCGGGGGTGTCTGACTGAGCTGAAAAGGCCCTTTTTCAGGAGAGGCCTGTGGAGAAAAGCTCCACAAAGAAAAAATACAGACACATTTAGTTAGACATAATCAATATACAGACAAATTACAAAAGACATGTTTTTACAGTGGTATGTGACACATCAACAGTTACAGTGGACAGTGGTATGTGACACATCAACAGTTACAGTGGAGAGAACAAACAAAAAAATATTAATTTAAAAAAAAATAAGGGTAATTAATAGATTTGTGGTGTACAGCTGAAATTTGGAACATGGGTAGAATACATACATAGTACACAGGTACAGTACATACATTGTAGATTAGCCAGTGTTTGTGAGTAAGAGTGAAAACTATTATCAAGTACTATAGGTTTAGTATGTGTACCTTATCCGCTTTCACTAGCCTGGGGAGCAATCATGGCACTGCCAACTTTGCTTGAGATGTTGCCTAATGAGGTTTTTAAAGGAGGCTTTGGATGATGTGTTTTGTATGCTAGTGAGGAGAGAGTTCCATTTTTTTAGCCACTGAACTACTATATAGTGTGTCTCCAAAGCTATTGTAGCTGTTGGTGACTTCTAGTAGTAGTTTGCTTGATGATCTAAGAGGCCTTTTGGCTGAGTGATGTTGTACTAGGTTTTTGAGGGCAGGACACTTATTGGGGAGGTAATAGATAGAATGACAGAGGCAGAGGCAGAGCTTATTGTAAGTTAGGAGGTTGGGCAGTTCAAGCCAGTGGAGCTGTCTCAAAGCAGTACAGTGATGAGTTCTATATGAGCAATTTGCAGCAAAGCGGGCAATTCTGTTATAGCAGGCTTCCATTTTGCTTAGTTCAGTTTTGTTGAGATTAGTCAGAATGGGAGATGCATAGATGCATAGAGTAGGGTGGATAGAAGTTGGGTGCAAGCAATGGCTGATCTTGTGTTATTGGTAAGAAATGGTTTGATACGGTAAAGTGATCCCAGTTTGGCATGTACTTTTTTAATAGTTAAGTTGAGATGACTATCAAATTTTAGGTGGGAATCTATGGTTATTCCCAATAGCTTAGCCTGTGCCACTGGAGTGATTGGAGTAGCATTTATGGAGTAGATAGTGAATTGACCGTTATTAGTGTTTTTGTTAGAACTGATTATAATCATAAGCTGATTTTTCTTTAGACTGAGGATAAGTTGGGCTTTGGTAAGGTAGTTTTCAACGTCAGCGAATGCTAGTTGAGTTGTTTGCAGGAGGGTGGGAATGTTTTGTGCAGCACAGATTAAGGTAGTGTCACCTGCATACTGAATGATAGATGCATGCTGTGTGGAGGTATGGAGGTTATTTGTGAAGACTGTGAATGGTAGTGGTCCTAAGATAGAACCCTGTGGGACTCCTATAGTTATGGGCAGCTGAGGAGAGAGAGAATTTTTCAATTTCACAGCTTGGTACCTGTCAGTTAAGTAGCTTTGGAACCAGGTAAGAGTGGAATTTGATAGGCGATATTGGTTTAGTTTGTTTAGCAGGATTTGGTGTGAGACTGTGTCAAATGCTTTGGACATATCCAAAAAATGAGTTGACACCTGTAGGCCTTCATTTTTGAGATGGTTTACTGTGTCTGTGAAGCAGAAGTGGGCTGTAGTGGTACTATGGGCAGGTCTGAAACCATGCTGAGTTGGTGACAGGATGTTGCTGTCTAGGAGATAGTTTAGCATCTGGGTATGGATGCATTTTTCTAGGATTTTGGCCAGGGGGGAGAGTAAAGCAATGGGTCTGTAGTTATTAAGTTCAGTGGAGGTCCCGCCTTTATGTATGGGTGTAACATAGAATATTTTCCAGTGTTTGGGCACATAGTTTTCAACAATTGATCTATTTATGAGAGTGGAGACTGGGATAGCAATAGCATCTGCTATAAATTTCAAGAAATAGCTAGGGAGTAGGTCGGCTGCTGTTGATGAGTTTTTTTAGTTTGGAAAGCATGCTTTTGATTGAAGTGGTGGAAACTGTTTTGAGGGTAAAGCTTGCATTAGTGTTATTTGTGTTGGGGGGGATAGTGAGGAAGGAACTGTCCTGTGATACTAAGGATAGAATTGAGTTCACAAAGTGGGAGCTGAATTGTGTTTCGATGGGAACTTTAGTGTCAGGGGGTGGTTGGTTTTGGGGTAGCCTTTTGGGTGGATTTTAGTAGCTGGTTTACATTTTTCCAAACTTTTTGGGGGTTGTGTTGGTATTTAGTTTGTAATGTTGTGTAGTAGGATTTTTTGTCCAGCCTAATGCATTTTTTTGCACAGTTGCGCAGTTTTTGATACTTAGTTAGGCTTTGTGTTTCTTTGTTTTTTTGATAGTAAAGCCAGGCAGTGTCTCTGGACTTGAGGATTTGTTTGGTTTCTTTACTGAGCCAGGGGTTTGTAGAGGTTCTAACCTTGATTTTGCACAATGGAGCGACAGTGTCTAGGTGTTGTAGAAATGTTTTGTTGAAATATGCTACAGCCTGGTCAAGTGGGAAGGTTTTTAGGGGGGTCCAGTCACAGTTACAGAGCAAAGTGTTAAGGACCTCAGGAGAGAATGTTTTTGTGTTTCTAGTTGATATATAGTTAGTGGTTTTGCATATGCTTGTTCTACTACGTATAAAGTATATTATGTTGTGGTCACTTAAGGTGTCTGGGAGACTGCCTGTGTGAGGGTACAATGTGGGGTTGTTAGTTAGGACCCAGTCAAGGATGGATTCCCTTTTAGATTATTTATCACATCTAGTTGAAATTTGGACTAGCTGCTGGTAGCCATGGAGATTTATTAGATTACTTGGTGGTTCTGATATGCAGGTGAACCAATCTAGGTTGAAGTCCCCCAGAATAAAGGTTTCTTGTGAGTATGTGGAAGAACACTAGGACAAGAAGTCTTCAAGTCTAGCAGGTGTATTACCAGGTGGAATATAGATCACAATTGTGGTGAGGACATTTTTAGGGTGAAGTTGAAGTTGTGAGATAAGTATGTCCCAATTATTGGGGGAGGGGTAGGAGTTTGGTAATTGACAGACAGTTAAGTTGGACTTGTACAGTAAGGCAGTTTCACCCCTTTTACGAAGTGGTCTGTCTTGTCTAATGATATTGTAGCCAGTAGGGAGAACTTCTGAGTTAGCTATGTTTTTATTTAGCCAGGTTTCTGTTAAAGCAACTATGTCTGGGGAGTAGTGTGCCATTCTGGCCTGGAGTTCAGGTATTTTATTTTTGATACTTCTAATATTAATAATTAGCATTAAAAGATGGTTGGTTTTGCTTTTGTTGTTGATTTGCCCAAGGATGAAGAAAGTGGGGGTGTTATGTTCTGACATTTGTGTTGGAGCAGTTTGTGTTGGACAGGATGGATTTTGGCTGGGTTGGGGTGTATATTCCCACTTATGGTGAGCCTGCTGTTAAAAGTGATACAGATGTTGGAGCTTGGTGAGAAGTGTGGGAAAGTACTGTGTTTTTTGGAGTAGGAATGAGAGCATATGTGTTTAGTTCTGAATTGGTCCGTTATGTAGTTTTTGAACAATTGTGGGCAGATATTATTATAATGTGTGGTGTCTGTATATGAGAGTGCATAATGTAGTGTTGTGCCACTAAGTTTAGGGATATTGCTAGAGTGATAACTTGTGGTGTTGTAAAGAATTATGAGAAGACAGACTGGACTTGGTTGTGTGATAGTCATGATTATAAAGTTTAAGTTGGTTCTAGGTGGGGAGTCTGAATAGGAATTATAGGGTTGCACTATATGTGGATGGGGAAGTAGTGTGGGTGATGTAAAAAATGCCTAGTGGGAATGAGAGTGATTGGGAGTATTTTGTGTGGAGCAAGTTGGTGTGGTATAATGTGATATGACTTGAGGAGCTGTGATTGGAGGAGGTGATGTGAGGGTGAGCTGTGGGTGTGGCTGTGATTACTATAAATGTAGAAGTAGTGGGGGCAGAGCAGGGGAGCGGAGAGAGCCCAAGCGTTAGCGAGGGTGAACGGAGCGGGGCAGAGCCCACCAAGACAAGAGAAAAAAGTAAGTATTACTTTACAAATTTGAACACTTTAAACAAATTTCTGAGGTCTAATGGCTTACCAGCAAGCAGAATGTAATTGCTGAAGAGCACTTGTGTCCTGGTGGGAGACTAGAAATTTAAAGATGGCTACATGCTCAGCAGGAGTCTAATATAGACTTAGTATTGGGGGAGGGAGATAGCACAAAGGGTGTAAACCAGGTGGAATGTAAAAAAAGCAGAGAGGCAATCCATGGAAATCAGTGAAGGCCTCAGAGGGGGTAAGTAATAATTCAAATTACCTATAAAGTGAAGGAGAGAAGAGACAGCAAAGTTTATTAAGGTTGGGAGTGTGTCTTCACATTAACTTGCTTATTGTAACCAGTTTGTGCACAGATTAGAGTAGGGAGATACATTAGCAATGAAGGGGAATGTATAGAGATGCAAATAAACAGATGGTCCTCCAAGTGATACAAACTAAGGCAGAAAGCACTGAGAGGGCTGCTTGATGGTTAATTTAGTCACAGGGATCTGAATTAAATGTGTACTGTCTATCTGGGGGGGGGGGGACACACACAAGGCTACAACAGTCAGTTTTATTAGCACACTGAGAACTACTAAGAAATACTGCTAATGTAATAGCTTTACTCTCATAAAACATACAAGTAGAATGCCTGGGTAGACTGACCCTGCTCTTGAGGCTCAAAATGTATATCCTTGTTTAGTTTGCAGTACTGATTCCTTCTTATACTGTATGGGTAGAGTGGTAGCTGCAGACTGCAGATTTGCTTGAGTGTGCTCCTGCCCTTGAGGCTCAAAATTTATATCCTTGTTTAGTTTTGCAGTACTGATTCCTTCTTATACTGTATGGGTAGAGTGGTAGCCACAGACTGAAGATTTGCTTGAGTGTGCTCCTGCTCTTGAGGCACAAAATGTATATCCTTGTTTAGTTTACAGTACTGATTTCTTCTTATATTGTATAGGTACATAGCTATTGTACAATGAATTGTTCAAGAAAGAAAATACTTACCTATCTCATATTATGCCTTTGTGCAAATAAATTATTTTCTTTTCTATTTCTCTGTTATAAAGTGTGTGTTTGGGGCTGGCTTAGTGATGTAGTAGGTATGAATGTTTTAGTGTATGGGATTACACTTGCACAAAATATCTATATAGTGCATTTGGTGTGACTTTGACTTGGGTTATACTGAGAACATGAACTTCTTTCAAGAAGTTAGACATTTTCTATTTGTTTTTTTAGCCATTGGATGGACAAATATGCCGATTCTAAGTTAACAGGACTGATAGAGAAAAATGTTACAATATGAAAAATAAAGCTCTGAGTCACTTTGTGTGGAAATAGCTTGCCAGACCAATGTATGAAATTTCTAGCACTTCTACAGATGTGTTAATTTTTGGTGTAACTTTGTTTTATAAAACAGCTCAGTTTCTGACAGTACTAAAATGACATCACCTGGTAAACTATACGTATTTACTCTGAAATTCCACAATATTGAGGAATGGGCATATTCCCCAACCTTGGGGATTGTGTGATCTTGCTCACCTGTTGATCATCTGCTTAGTCGACCAAACATAGTTTATTTAGATATACATGTATTTATATATATACATATATATATATATATATATATATATATATATATATATATATATATATATATATATATATATATATTTCTCCATCTTTGTAAAAACAAGTGTGCATATTTGTATATATACTGTGATGATATGGGCTAGTGTCAGCATATCCAGCTGGAGTTCTGTAAAGAATGATATATCCTTTGAATATCAAACTGATTTGCACAAATGCTTATGTTACAAATGTATTAGAACAGCATGGCATTTGAATACCAAACTGACTTGTACAGATGTTTATGTTACAAATGTATTAGAATTGTATGGCATTTGAATATCAAAATGTATTTGTAAAGCTGCTACTGTTGAAAAATGTATTAGCAGTGGGTTCTGCTGGACAGAAAGGAAATATACATACAGGTAGTAGTTGATTAAATGTATATACTGTAACCGAGAACATTGGAAGAGCAGAGGTTAACCAGCTAGCTTACTTTAAGAAAAATAAGGGAAATTTAAATGAGCTGTTAAACCATAAAAATTGCATCCCACAGTGATGAATAGGACTGGAGATGGTAATTCCAGAAGAAGCCTTTGTTCGTTATCTCAATAAAAAGAGGGGAAGCACTATAATTGTTTCATGGCTACAGGGCACTGCCATAAAAATTTAGATGTGTATTGTAGCTGCCTATGCTAAATTCCTGTCTCAGCTTCAAAGGGGGATACTGTGAGAACCTAGAGTCAGGTGACCAGATGAGGTCATTCTGCCAGCCATCTTGGAAATTTTAGATATTACAGAGAGTGTTCTCTGAGTATTGAGTATTCTGTCTTGGGCCTGACAACAAGAAGGACCATTCACCATATCATCTGCCTTGTTCTATTCAGTAAGTAGGGAATAGTAATTCTCATTGATTCAGGAAAATAAAGCGTGGCTTAGTTTAGATATTGTTTTTCTTTATTTGTCTAAGTCTGTCCATCAATGTCATTTTCAACATTTCCTGTGATTTGACCTCTGTGATTTACTGTAAATATTTATTCAGTATTTTCATGTTCTTTTATTATATATTATTAAATATACTTACAACTTTTATTGTGACTGGTCCTTGTAGAAAGTATTTAACCTTTGAGAGTGCTTATATTTATTTGGTGACTCTGTGTGGGCCACTCCTGAAGGCCTAGCTGTCTTGGCCAATTGCTACCATTTGTATTAGTATTAATATTACACAGTATAATTGGATCCTGTTTGTTAAGGGCCATAGAGTAGCTGATTGTGGAGTGTCTGGTGGAAGTGATAGCTACCTTATACTCTGGGCAGAAGGGAGCACAGCAGGTAAATCTGTGCCAGCCTTTCCCAAGTGTGTGTGTGTGTGTGTGTGTGTGTGTGTGTGTGTGTGAAAATCAAATCTCACAGTGTGTGTGTGTCAGCTACTTGGAGCAGGGACATGAAGCACAGGTCACAGAGAGGGTGGTGGTGGACTTGTCTTAGGCACTTGGCTGAGGACCTAACCCTGCAACTGTACCAGTGGGGAGTCTTACTGGGCCCCAGAGGGAGACAAATATAAAGAAATCCAGATCCCGGGCTGACTGCGATCCATGTTTGTTCTTTAGGGGAATTGTATTTGGTGCAGATAGCTGCATCTGGAAATACTACGTGTATCTATTTCTCTGAAAGTGAACGTCTTCCACCAGTATCAGTGGTGAGGTTTAAGGCTCCTTGATCACTGGCCCAGAGAGGTGATGTCTCTCACACACACACAGACTCACACACACACACACACACACACACACACACACACACACACACACACACACACACACACACACATATACTGTGTGTGTGTGTGTGTGTGTGTGTGTGTGTGTGTGTGTGTGTGTGTGTGTGTGTGTGTGTGTGTGTGTGTGTGTGTGTATATATATATATATACATATATATATATATATATATATACACACATATACAAAAAGAGTTGTATATATATATATGTGTGTATGTGTGTGCGTGTGTATGTGTGTCTGTGTATGTATTTTTATATATATATATATATATATATATATATATATATATATATATATGGGTCTACTTCACTTCACTTCACTGAAAGCTCATTTCACTGAAAGTCATTTGAGTGAGCACACTTCACTGAAAGCTCACTTCACTGAAAGCTCATTTCACTGAAACTCATTTCGTAGAAAGGTATATGCCCTTTTCCCCATTGTAGTGGGATCCTGGAGTTAGTATAAATAGTAGGAGGGGTTGTGAGGGGCAAAGAGGGTGTGTGGGGGCCATAGCCCCCCACCTATTTTATACATTTTAAAACCATATACAGGGATACTTACAACTCCAATGGACAACTCTTTTTAGAAGACAATGTATGCTCAGACTATGTGGGGGGCTATGCTCCCTACATCCCCCCTTACTATATATATATACTAACTCCAGGATCACACTACAATGGGGAAAAGGGCGTATTCCTTTCAACAAAATGAGTTTCAGTCAAGTGAGAGTTCAGTGAAGTGAGCTTTCAGTCAGGTGTGCTCAGTCAAATGAGTTTCAGTGAAATGAGAATTCAGTGAAGTGAAGTAGACCCATATATATCCATATATATATATATATATATATATATATATATATATATATATATATGGTTTCCTATGAAACCGTCGAAGTAACATTACATCGACTCTCGGAACATCGAGACTACTACATCGAAAGCTGAAATCAGCGAAAACGAAAACCGTCGAGTTCCAACATATCGAAACTGAAAAGGAAACACGCCTATTTATGTGTCATGGTAATACATGTTCCGTAAACTCGATGTTCTCTAACTCGACGGTTTTCGTTTTCGCTGATTTCAGCTTTCGATGTAGTAGTCTCGATGTTCCGAGAGTCGATGTAATGTTACTTTGATGGTTTCATAGGAAACCATATATATATATATATATATATATATATATATATATATATATATATCTTATGACAAATTATGACAAAGTGGAAAGTAAATAGGAGATGAAAGTTATATTTTTTTGCTTCACTCGTCTCCATTGCCTTCTATTCTGTTACCCTTGTGAAGTAACAATGGTTGTTTGCAGTATTTATATCTATTTTCTTCTCCTACTGCTCTCACATTTTAAGCTTCTGTATCCTGCATTTTTTTTTCATTTGAAACAACTTCCATTTAAGTTGTCTGATCTTCACATAATGTTCCTGTGACACATTACTGTGTTCTCATACTGTGCTATCTCCCTAGGTACAGTATACTTAAGCAAGATACCCTCCTTATTTTATCTTGTGGAGTGCTTTGATGCAAGTATGCACTATCTAATTCCCTATTCACAGGCTGACCGTGACTTGGCCTGAGGAGTATGAAATTGAACCTGACACAATACGACACATAGTTTTACTGGTGAAGTGTTATGTAAATATCATTGCTCGCTGGAGAAACACTCTGCTAATCCAGTTTGAGCAGTGTAATGCTAACCCACTGTGAGGTCTTCAGATATACCAGTCTTATTCAAACCAGATAAATGTCATAGTCTGGATTTAAGTTTATGTCCTCAGTTCCTCTGCCTGGACACATACTCTTTTACATGCGCTAAAAATATGCCTGCATGTATGGACACGTGTTTTAAACATATTGATACAATTTTACCAAGATTAAATCATATGAGCTGGAAGCATTATGTTTTGTTAATTTTTTAACTACAAGGACATACTCATTTGGTCCAAACACTCCCATAAATATTGCTGCAACAGCAATAAAATACATCGTAAATGTAGGTAATTTTTTGAAAATTCCATCACTGTGTACTTACACTAATTTTTCTGACTTCCAGTCTTATTTGAAATCAATATACTTTCCTATAAAAATATAAATATGCAACAAATGTACAAAAGAAACTCAGTGAAATTTAAAACTTTTAGTCTACTGACATTGTACAAGTACTAAATAAAAGATTGATGCAGTTATACTTATCCTTCTGACTAGCATTTTTCACAGAGGGACTTGTCCATAATAACCTGACCTGAGCTCCATGCCTTTAGCTGGTTCTTTAGAAAGAAATCAGAACACTTTTGTGCAACTATTTCATGCAGTTGACTATAATTACCTGTTCGTCTTCTTCACTGCCTGTCCCACCTAAACTCAGTGAGCTGAGGTGCTTGGAATGGTCTGAGAACTGTGGACACAATTGGGAAGATGGTCATTAAAGAGAATAAATGAAGTGATAACATGTTAGATACATCAACAGTGCTGTTTGTAACACGTTGTTACCTCTCTGTAAAAGGCATTAAGGAACAAAATGCAAAGCCAAAAGCACCAATAGTACAAGCCACCAGGTAGGGATGCTGTGTATCATGACAGCATGTAAAGTACACATAACTGCATGATGTCCGTCAGTGAACTAAAATCCAGCACAATGCCACTGTTCTCTCCAGTCTATGTTTTGTTTATTTACTCATGAAAAGTATGTCAACTTGGCAAGGAAGCTCAAGTAAGGAGGGGCTCCTGGTCACTAATGGTAACATCTTCATCTGTTCATATCAATAAGACTCAGAAATGCAGTGGTTGAGGATACACATATATGTTTTGTGATTTTCTTGATGTTCTGAATGCATAATACTTGATCTTATTTTAGGCCATTTGCATGTACATTGTGCCCAGTATAACTGTTTCTAGGCAAACAGTCTTAAAAACAGAATTGTATATATATATATATATATATATATATATATATATATATATATATATATAGACACACACACACACACACACACACACACACACACACACACACACACACACACACACACACACACACACACACAGTGATATGATATTATATATATATATATATTTACCACAATTTATACAAATCTAAAAAAGGTTCCACGACCAAACATTTAAAATGCCATTTTTGTTTACATACATATCATGATGCTTGCCTTAATGAATATACCCCTGCATTTCTTGCTTATATTATGTATATGCAGACATTCATCAGTACAGGGAATGAGTGTGCAAATGAGAGGTGCCTCATTTAAACAACACTCACTTCTAATGCATACCAGAACAAAGTAAATGACAGTTTAACACTTAACATGCAAGTGTGCCCAGCGCTTTGCTGCCAAGTTTCCCTCTTGCAATGCAAGGTGCATGGTTTATTATGGAAATAGCATTCTGATGTTGAACACTTCTTACTCATGAATGTTTCTGAGTTAGTGGCTTTGAATACATGTAAGTACATGTAATATAATAAGATACTGAAGTTTCCACAAATGGAAATGACTGCAGCAAGCCTGCACTTCTACTGTTGCAGCCATCACTGCAGGTGATGCAATCAGCACTTGTCACTCCCAAAGGTAATTTTATGCACAGTGCTTTCATCCCTGATATAATTATCATAATCTAATAAACTACCCATGATGTCAGCATATTACTGTTATTATCTTAGAGCTATAAAAAGAATGAGAGTGACAGAGAGAAACTCGCACATAAAGAGACAGAGTGAAAATATATACTGATTGAATAAAAAGTCATGAATGTATACCTATGCTGTTTTTCACAGAGCTACCTTTTGGAATGGATGACACTAGTATAAAATGTATTACTGTATGTATGTATATGTACACACACACACACATGTGTGTGTGTGTGTGTGTGTGTGTGTGTGTGTGTGTGTGTGTGTGTACAAATTAATGTCATATTTCCTATATATCTATTGAAGGGAAAACAATAACTTCTCCAAGTTAAAGTAAATGTGAAAGGGTTGTTTGTCAGTGATGTGATGATTACTTTTATTCAGTTAAGATATTATCTGAAGTCTCACAATATTGGGAAGTTTCTAGAGCTCAGATGTACTGAATAAGGCTATTCCCTATTTTGGTCATTGATGTCTGCAAAAGGTGTGCTTGTATTTTTCAGTCCCAGCAGCTCTAAGGTTGTCATAAATTCATGCACTATACACTTACAGTATCCACTTCCATTACCACAAGAAAGATACGCTACATCAGGTGGGGATTAGTTTGTTTATGCCTGTCAGCTTCCCCATCTGTGTTGGAGTTTATTCCTTCTGTATTTGTGCAATTTCCTATAGAGACT
Organism: Protopterus annectens; assembly: GCF_019279795.1. Lineage (NCBI taxonomy): Eukaryota > Metazoa > Chordata > Ceratodontiformes > Protopteridae > Protopterus > Protopterus annectens. Next base: position 166,356,452 of record NC_056735.1, read on the forward strand.
GTTCACCATTCATGTAAGTGAGAAATCTTTACTTTCAAGGAACTGCATTGTTTTCAGACCAGCACAAAAAAATGCACAATGCACAAGTGATCCAGTCATTTTCAAGACTGAGTGTGTGTGTGTATATGTGTGTGTGTGTGTGTGTGTGTGTGTGTGTGTGTGTGTGTGTGTGTGTGTGTGTGTGTGTGTGTGTGTATGAGTGCTCTTAGTGGAAAGATTCTACAGAATGTTCTACATCTCCTTGTCAAACTCAGCTCATACAAGCATCTGCTCAGTTCTTCATAACCGTCTTGCTGTGAAATGTTTCCTCTAGTCATGCTTTTTTACGTTGATTATTTTTGTGATGTAGAAAGCGCTATACAAATCTGCCTGGTTTTAGCTTTGTCAACTTTGTTGTAGAGAAAAGTGGAATAGACAGGTGTAACAGAATAGGAATGATAATAATACATACAATGAGGTTCAGTAGTATAGTCAGTGCACTGGGAAAATTCAAATCCTTTCTTATTATCTTCCATGGATCCTTCATTTGCCACCTGTCTATGCAACAGAACAAGGCACTCCTTTTGACATTTTGTCCCAAAAATGATAAACCATAAAGGCAATTCCTCCTGTGCTTCACCACAGTAACAGTGTTCCTACCTCATTCCACACTCCAAGCGTAGGCCTAACACCTGTGCCTGACACTTTCTCATCACATGCATTACTTCCTGCCCATTCCTGTTCTCATCTGTACTTTCAGGGCTCACAATCTTCCATCTCAGAGCAGCCCTGCCTGATTTCTTTTGGAGCCTGTATTCCAGAAGACCCTTGAGAATGCTCATAAAGCCCTCCATTACAGCTAGTGCCTTGGTTATTTTATTTTTTAACGCCCATAACAAACATATATCAACAACAAAGATGACAGTAATTTGCTTACCGACATCAAGTTGTTCTCACCACTAAACCTTAAGTGAAGAAAAAAACTGCAGGCCTAAAAGTAAATAAATAAATAAATGCCCAAATCACAAATGACAAAAACTCAAACTGAAAGGTTTTTTTACTGGAGTGCAAACTCCTGAAACTCCCAGAAACGTATATATACTAACTCCACAACTGCACAAACATGAAGAAGATAGAGTTGGTGCACACTTAGAAACCATACCAGTAGGGATTTCCACCTGTTGAAAACAATCACTGGCATTTTATTTTCCAGTGTCTTGTGACACAGGTACCTGACTCTCAAGGAATAGAAACTTGATGGCCTGTAGAGAAGTCATGCCATACTGAATATGTAAACATATAGAGGTTTGCAAAAAATGCAATGCAGCTTTGGAAATGGTCTGCAATAAGACCTGCTACATCTCTTTGGGGCCCAACCCTAACTTTTGCTAACCACTCATTCCATGGTTGTATTACCTTTATACCTACTCCTTCTGACATGACAGCAGTTGACCATTTTTACATCTCTCACATGTTATTTAATCATTACTACAGTGTGTAACAATGACTTCCAGCAAATTACGACAACAATAATACATATACGCTTTCTCACTCCCTCACTCTTCTAACTAATCTCACAAATACAATAACCAATGCCCTAAACTCACTCTCTCTCTCTCTCTCTCTCTCTCTATATATATATATATATATATATAAAATATACACACACACACACACACACACACACACACACACACACACACACACACATATATATATATATATATATATATATATATAGATAGATAGATCGATAGATACACAGATATAGATAGACAGATGTAGATATAGGATATGAACTGTCAAATGTACACCAAACTCAACAAACATTAATAGTAATTACTGTTGGTAAAGATAATTTAATTTGCTATGTATCATAAAAAGAGATCAGCCTATCCTTATTTCTTGTAAAGCAGTGTCCATTACAACCCATGCATACACGCACACACATGCACATGCACACATGCATGCACAAGCAAACACAATATCTCTAAAATAATAATGCAACTATAAGGTGAATTAAAATATATGCATATATTAAAGAATAATGTAATTATCAGGTGAATTTAAATTAAAACTACAACCTAGCTAAAACCATTTTCCACACACATCTCAACAGCTTCAAAACTACAGTATGCAAATCTCAAATGCTTAAAATAGCTCACTCTTAAACAGAATTATAACTAACAAAACAGAACTAGAATCATGGAATTATGGGTTGTCCAACACAACAGAGATATTCTTGCTCTATCAGAAACACAGTCTAAAACAAACAGTAGTATCTCTATTTTTTGGGAGTTACTAACATGCAATTGTAAACGGACAGACAATGCTAGAAAGTAGTAGATGGTGCCTGTTACTTTGTCAATATCTCTTGCAAATAGATTTAATAATCATATGCCAAAGCAACAATCTTACAGGGTCACAGCAGAGACCTTAGGCAACCATACAAAACTAAATGTTGTGTCACAATTATCCCACATCTAGCTTTTACAACAGCTTAGAAAATGTTCTCCATGAAATTATTCCATCAGTAAATAAACATCACTTTCACTCACAGGAAAGAAAATCCTGAACTACAACCTGACATTTATCCAAATATACTGCAATTAACCTCAGATATAATTTCAAACAAATGTTTTGTGTTTTTGCAACTTTGGGAGAATTGCTGTTCTTCTGAGTTGACTAACAGCATGCCAAGGTTGTAGAAGTATTGGGTCTGAGTGATATCATGTCTACTAAATGAGTCAAGATCATGCACAGTGGATTCTGCTCGGACACTTGGATGCTTGCATACTCTGGCACCTACCTATATGGCCATATCTCTTGTGGGAAGTACCATTCAGCAATAACCCAGTCAGTAAATCAGATTTCACTGCTCAGTAGGATATAAACATTCAATGGCAGATATCTATGATCTATGATCTTTCAGCACTAAACAATAACTATTTAAATGGAGTAAATCCTTGATTGTAAGGAGGGTTTAAACAACACACAGAAGGTTAAGACTGAAGGGTAGAAATAAAGGTACAAGGAATGGATTTGCCTGGTAGTTGGTGCAGAGAACTAAAGATCTGAGTTGTTATTGAAACGCTTCCTGCAAATTAGGGAAAATGTTTGAGTCCGACCACCTTTGTTTGCCTGTTACATGACTCTGAGCAAGTCACTTTACCATACAGTGCTGCTGGGTTGCTCCTGAAAAGAGATACTAGTGTCCAGTGGGCTTACTCAGTCAACAAGTATATAAAAAATGGCTTTGTCATACAGTTGGCAAGGAATGTAGCAAACCTCACAGGCATACTTTTTTGTGAGGGTTGTAATGAATACTGCTTTAAATGGTATATATGTATTTTATGGGTTCCTACCTTTTGATTTAGTGTTCAGAATATTGAATGCTATGTTACTGCTATATATATATATATATATATATTTATATATATATAAACATATATATATATATATAAATATATATATATATATATATATATATATATATATATATATATATATATATATATATATATATATATATATATATATATATATATATATATATATATATATACATATATATGTATAGAGAGAGAGAAAGAGATACAGAACCACACACAAATATTGTGTGTGTGTGTGTGTGTGTGTGTGTGTGTGTGTGTGTGTGTGTTGTAAATTAAAATATATGACACATGAGGACTTATTGCCCTAAGAGGTGTAATGTCTATTAACTGTCTGGCATAGCACTTGTGCTGTATTTGTTTGCCTGCACACACACACATACACCACCTCCCCATGCATGTGCACACTCACATACACACACACACACACAGAAAGACACCCCTGTTAGTGCAAGTGGTAAGAAGTCACTTAACATTACCTGCAAAATGTTGCTACTCTCATTATGTCATCCACATTGTTTCATCTGGGTTTCTTCCATGGGGTCAGATAAAGAGAAAGAGGAGGGTAGTTTCCCACATCCCTTCCCAAGCCTCCAATATTTCCTGGGCATGCCATAAGAGCCACCTACATAGGTTTTGGTCATGACACTTTATTGATGAAAGTTGGTGTAAGATGGTGGTGGTGGGGGTCAACTGAGTCACTGTATGGTGGTGACTTTAAGAAAAATGCTTAGAATGCATTTATTGTGAATGAACCTAGGTAAAAGCTAATACATTGCAATGCATTTAATTATTTAAAGCAGTGAAACAACGCAACAAATAACAGTCTTCATCTAACAAAGTGATATAAAACATGCACACATTGCAACATATTGCATAAACCAGTCACCTAATTCAGAAAAAAATATGCTTTGTGTAAGCATTAATGGCAGAGTTCCTCAACAAAGACAGTGAGAAGGCACATGACTTTCATGGCATTAAGCATATTAAATAAAGTTATATTTAGCCAGGAGTGGCTTATTACAAATGTGCTCTACATTTTAATCTACATGGTCTTCAGATGAAAAATAATGAGAATTATTAAGATTGTTCATACTCTTGCCGTAAGACTGCGATTCACATCTTCATGCAGTGAGAACATTTCTGGAGGACTTCTAGGTAGGCCGTCATCTTCAGAACTAGTCCCGGTGTCATCCATCTTTTTTGTGGGAATTAATCGTGGGGGAGGCCCCAATTTTATATTTTCCTGTAGTTTTAGCTAAAATTCAGAAAGAAGGAATGTTAAACTTAAAATAATTTGATAGTATAATATTGATAACACAGTTGCCATCATTTGTTTTACTTTGTTTATCACAATGCACTTTCCCTGGTCAGATAATACACTCATGTCCATATGGCATTTGTTGCCTAGCCCAGTTTCCCTCTAATAACTACCATCTTCTTACTCACTGCCACTGTGTCATGGCCAGCATGTTTTGGACTCTCCCAATGTACTGTCCTAGGAATAGAAACTTTCTTCTTGTTACTGTTTAACATAGGTCTGTGGGTTCATAGGTAAGTATTAAGCAACCAGTCTGCAGGCCATTGCAAGCCTAGCCAATAAACCATACTCAAATCTCCCACTATCCTCAAAGAGGGCAATATAGGGTAGATCGAGGGTCAATCTGAAGATGCCATTTACCTTGAAGGTGGCAATGGTGCTACTCTGCTTGAAATGTAGTGGAAGTTTGTCCCAGAAAAAGAAGATACTTTGGGATATGAACCTATCATACCAACATGTCGTATTAGCAGTTGATGAAGATTTAGTTTATTTAATCAGATACTCAATGAGCTGTTTGTTTTGTGAAGGAACCAAAGATCAAAGAAGGTTAGATCTTGCATGGCTCTAAAGGCTAGACACAGATCCCACAGAGGGTTCTGTAAGAAACTGAATTTAGACAGTGGGATGTCAGACTGTCTTAGTTATCAAGATTTTTGAGGACACTGATCTTTTTTAGTTAAGAATCTCTGAGGTCTCTCAGGTTAAGTGATATTTTTAGACCAATATATGCCAAAGAAGTATTTTACTCAATAACAGATCTGAATGTAAATCCTTATGTTGTGCTATGGATAGTAAAGGAGAATTATGACTACCTTGGATGTATAGGAGATGCCTTTGGAAAATAGATCAGGCAAATGGAAAGCTTTCTGAGCTACTGCAGAGACATGATGGTCAAAAGATAAGGAATTATCAGCAAGAATAGATCTCTTATGACAGTGCTTGATTGGAGGGGGTGTGTTACCTATATGATATGGGAATCTTTTTTTTTGACAAAAAAATAATTATACTCCATTTTTCACATTTAATTTCAGACCCTTGTCTTTGCACCACTTACTTTAAAAGTCTTAACCATGCTGGAGCAATTGTAAGTCAGTAAAAGATCACTTAACAACTCCTTATTTATAGTTGTCTGCAAACTTAGGTAACCATGGGATAGGAATGTTGGTCTGAAGGTCTCAGAAATAGATGTCAGACAGGAGAGGGCTCAAAACTGAGCCCATTGGTTACTTTTTTGCTTTCAGAAGTGGAACTCGCAACTCTAACCACAACCAGTTAGCTATCCATAGCACAACATAAGGATTTACATTCAGATTTATAAGTTTGTTAATAATGCCTGCATGGGGAAGAGGGCAGAAGGCCTTGGCCAGGTCTAAATATGATATTTGTACTGCTTAACCACTATACAATACTTTTTTCAAAGTATTTTCAAAGTAAAATGACTTTTTTAAAGATGTTAATAAGCTCAAATAAGCAAGATCTTCCTTTGTCAAAACCAAATTGATGACTGTCCAAGGTTAACAGATTTTTAATGTCCAGATTAATGAGGTCAAAGATATTATATTTCATAACTTTACATATGAGGCTAGAGAGACAAATAGGTCTGCAGTTATCAGGGTCTGTATTTAGACCACTCTTACACAACAGCATTACAATGCCTGTTTTCCAGGCTTCCTGGATGTAATCGGTGGAGACGCTTAGATTAAAAAGGTTAACTAGAGGTTAAGTTAGGCCATATTTGATACTGATAATTAAACAAACTGGCATGTTATCTGAACCCATGGATGAGATGATCTTAATATTTCAGAGAACTGACAGGAAATGTTCCACAGTAATTAAAGTGGGAAGCTGTGACTGTGGCATACATTTTGGGGGCCCTAGTAGGATGGTTAACAAACTGTGCAAGGGAGTTAGCACTTATAACATCAAGGAAACATTGGACATGCTGACCACTGGCAATGTAGACTGTCCAGTTTATTGATGGGTAGTTTAAGCCCCCCCCAGTAGAGGTCTTGGGTTTAATGGGGATTTCATTTAAGGTGTCAGGATAGCTTTCATGCTCAGAAAAGGACACAAAGAGCTAACAATGCAGTGGTAATTAGTTTTTGTTGAGGGTGATTTGGACATCTAGATGTTCACATTTGGTGTCCCATAGAATCTGTCATGAGGTAATGACATCCTTGACAAATGCTGATACCCCCTCACAACTGCCACAAGGTCTGAAGACATGACAGGCATTATAATCAGGAACTGAGGGAGAGCTTTCATTGCTTCGGAAACATGAGTCTGTAACAACACACATATGAATATATTCAAGTTGCAGGACAACCTCACGTTAGGGAAATTTTTTGTTTAGAAACTTGGTATTGAGTGAAGCCACTTTAATGTGCAATTTCCAGCAGATGGACTCTACGTAAACAAAGTACTATGAGACAGCAAAAGCTTTAACCAGAATGCAAAATACTGATGACAATATGGCTATATTGTGATTCTGCAACACTTCATCCAGGAGTGGCGTCAGCAGATTCAGTGGAAGGCATGGCAGAGGAGATTACAGACTGACACCTGTCAATATGAAACTTTTCCAGGAGGGATGAGAGTTTAAAATCTGTTTTGCAAAAAAAAAAAAAAAAAAAAAAAAATCACAATCAAGCTATGAGATTAATTATAGATTTAGAATCGATCAAAGATAATGTTTACAACTAAAGCTAGATTATTTTTCTTTCTTAACAGTCTCTGTTTTCATATTGCATGAACAAAAGAATCATGCAGATAAACAAGTGTATGAAATAAATGCTGAATCTTTCTAGATTGTACTTTTATACCAAATAAGAGATATAGCATGATAACGTTTTCTCTCGCCTCTTTCCTTTTTCCTTTCAGCTTTCTCAGATACAAAGCTGAGATATTGCAGACATTGAAGCAGAACTGGATGCTTTTTGACCCCTACTCCTAAGGCAGTTTTGTTCTATTTTTTGGATATAAACATATGAATCAATGCCAATGTTGTCTAATACACCACTAGGCTCTCTGCTCTGAATATGTTCAATCATGCAATCAGTACATACATCTGCTGAAGGAATATGACAATATTCTGTAATCTTTTTCTATCCCTATTTGCATAGTATAGGTTGCTTTTTTCCCACTAACTGTCATTATTTGTCATACAATATAACCATTCAATAAATATGTAGTTGAAAGAAAAATCATCACAGGACTGTTATAGAGCATGTTCTTACATGTGACATCTGTGCAGACATCAATTTAATGCAATCTACAACGTTTCCTGTATACAGTATATATATATATATATATATATATATATATATATATATATATATATATATATATATATATATATATCCTTCTGATAACACCGACAAGCGAAAACACTGACAACGAGATCACCGACACCAGAAAACCGAAAGTTCAAAAACACGAAAGTTCACATGCCTGACAAACCACAATCCTGACAGTCAACAAAACAAAACAAATTCCTTTTCCGAAAAACACACACACAACACAAGCACACCAAAAACCTTACAAACCTACACTAAACCTTACATACACAACTATCTATGCACTAACCTTAACCCAAACCCTAACCCTAAAGTCCATCACTATCGCACACTTACCTTACCCACACCCTAACCCTAAAGTCCGTCACTATCGCACACTTATCTTACCTGCACCCTAACCCTAAAGTCCATCACTATCGCACACTTACCTTACCCACACCCTAACCCTAAAGTCCGTCACTATAGCATACTTACACAATCATGCTCGTTTCGCATGTCGGTGTTTTCAGCTTCGGGATTTCAAACTGTCAATTATTTCCGTTGTCGGTCTTCCGGTGATGGTGTTCTCATTGTTGGCGTTTATAGCTTTCGTTGTTCTCAGGTATATATATATATATATATATATATATATATATGTGTGTGTGTGTGTGTGTGTGTGTGTGTGTGTGTGTGTATATACAGTATATATGATGAATGCGGCCTTTTATTCAGGGGAACCTAACAGCTAATTTAAAATTGAAAGGTGCAGGAGTGGAGCTCATTTCTGAAGGTCCTGCCATGGAGAGTTGCTTTGATACATGAAAGCTCCCCTATGCCAGCATCCCTACATGTTGACAAACTGAGGTTCGATGAAGCTGAACCCATCAGGTTACAAGTCATAAAATATTCTGATTCCCTAACTATGTTTCCCATTGTTTTAATGGGTTGGTGAAAGAGCTATTATTTTTTTTTAAGTGTTGTCACAATCATGAAGTTATCATATATAAGTAAGGAAGTGTGGTGGGGCAAATTCTATGGGGTACACAGCATGAGCCGCTGAAGAAAACTTTTTTTCTATTTTCAAGGCTCATTGACTAGCTGACCAGTTGTGATTGACTAGTTAGTTTGTTGGAGTGCTGGGAGTCAGGACTTTGGAGTAGAATCCACCACCCCAAATGTCAGCAGAACCAATAGTATGTCTAGCAAGTGTTTTATGGGGGATTATCAGATGTATTTGTCAAATGCAGATATATTTTTTTGGCCAACCATATGCATTTTTAATTTGTATTACAATTCATATAGTTCAGTTCATCTATAGCTCCATAACATATTGATGAAATAAAACAAAAATGACAACAAAGCTTACTTCTCTTTTAACAGGATAAACCACCAGGGATAGATCTAGAGTTTGGTTTGTGGTAGGATTACTGAAGCGATACCCTCAAATGAATCGAGAGATTGAGGAGGTCACCAGAATAATTAATAGAATGAAGGTACTCGGACATTTGTCATGGAATCAGACAACATCCCTGGAGCCAGGAACAATATGACTTTTACAGTGGTGACAATAAGACTTACGCTCATAGTTCTTCAATGCACTTCATTTAGTGTAAGCTTTCTTCTTTTGATGAAGGCAGAAAGTTGCTGTGCAACAGTAAATCATTGGTTATTATGCACTACCTTCTCCATTTTAGGGGTGAATAATACAGCTATTCACAGTGCAACAGTGCAAATGATTTTTACAAGCACAATACTCTAAACCATTGAGGGTTGTGGCACCCACCTAACTGTGTGTTTGTAAGATTTGGGAGTAATTATTTGTCTAATGTTATACTTTATTTAGTTTAATTAGGTAAGTGACAGGATTTTTGGAGTATAGGGATTTTGAAAACTATTTGCAAAGTATCAGTACCAATTCCATTTCAGTCCATATGAGTCATTTTAAATATTCTCTCTTCTGTTTATAATCTTGCTTTCATTATAATTTTGATGCATTAAGCTGAATTATTTTTATCTGGCTTTATAGTGCTGAAATTATTGTTCTGCTGCTGCATTGATTAGCACCATTTGATGATAATTTACTTACTTTGCTATTGAAATTATATTGCACATATGGATTTTTTTCTCCACGGGTCTCCCCTGACTCATAAATCAGAAATAAATGACAAGCAAAAGAACATAGTACAGCCTAGTTTTCTGGTGATCCTTTATTAGCAGATGGTCCTAATTAATATGCATTTTTTATGCCTAAAGATGGATAAGTATATTGTGCATTTAAAAATGTAGCAGTTAGGAATAACCAGTGATTACTCAGGATTAACACCCATTAAATATTTTTTTCTTTTTCAGTTTGCTTCTGCAGGAGACCTTTGGTCAACAAATTAATGTTTACTCTTATTTTCTATTTAAGTTAGTCATTCATGATCCATTTACTTCATTTCCTTGCAAAACAGAACTTTCAATTAAAATCACATTATTACTTGCAGTAAACTGCTGTTTCCTGATAGGTTATTCACTATATAACAACATACATCAGGAGTTCATTCTTCCTTATACATAATAGCACCCAGGTGTATCCATTAAGCCTCACATACAATGAATGAGTTTGTATGAGTTCAAAGTTCAACTCACTTAATGCTGTGTTTATTACTTGTGGACATAATCTGTCAACCTGATAAGAAAGTTGCACTTAGTTCAGTTTTGAAGGCGGTTGTTTACTTTTCTACCAGGAAAAAGGCTGGGGTTATAATAATGCTACTTAGAGTGGAGGATTTATGTTTTTTTAATATTGAAGGTAAAATAGAAGCAACTCATAATTAGAAAAAATCTTATAATGAAAGTAAAATGTCTTCTACCTGCAGGGCTTTTATGTTCTCAGATACACTTTCCTGGGAGAAGACTCTTACAGGCCTGGTTGACTCTTGCGTAGTCTCAGAGAAGAAGATGCTGTCATGTGATAAAGCTCTGCTCCCCATCATACCTGTATGGCTCCTAAGAAAAGCAAATATTGAAAATAAATGAGCATTTATCCTATAGATCCATAGTAATACTTCATATGTAGTAGAGGTCATTTGTTATATATCCTTATAATGTCCTACCATAATGCACTTAGATATGCCTGCATTCTAAAGGCAAAGAAACAGAAACATAATAGCAAACTATGACATTCTGTGCCATAACATGCATGCAGTGCAATGCTGTAGTGTACCATGCCTTGTCACAGCATATCATGCAATAACATGCATGAAGTCCAATGCTGTAGTATACCATGCCTTGTCACACCATATCATGCCACAACATGCATGCAGTGCAGTACTGTAGTGTATCATGCTGTGCTACAATGTTTCATGCCATATCATGCGTGCAGTGCAGTGCTGTAGTGTACCATGCTTTGTCACACTGTATCATGCCATAACATGTATGCAGTGTCATGCTGTAGTGTACCATGCTGTGCTACAATGTTTCATGCCATATCATGTGTGCAGTGCAGTGCTGTAGTGTACCATGCTTCATCACACTGTATCATGCCATAACATGTATGCAGTGCCATGCTGTAGCGTACCATGCTGTACTACACCATATTATGCCATAACATGCATGCAGTGCAATGCTGTAGTGTACCATGCCTTGTCACAGCATACCATGCCATAACATGCATGCAGTGCAATGCTGTAGTGTACCATGCATTGTCACAGCATATCATGCCACAACATGCATGCAGTGCAATGCTGTAGTGTACCATGCTGTGCTACAATGTTTCATGCCATATCATGCATGCAGTTCAGTGCTGTAGTGTACCATGTTTTGTCACACTGTATCATGCCATAACATGTATGCCATGCCATGCTGTAGTGTACCATGCTGTGCTACACTGCATCATGCCATAACATGCATGCAGTGCAATGCTGTAGTGTACCATGCTGTGCTACACTGTTTCACACTGTGCCATGTGATTATCATAATGCCCTAAGTTACATTTTGTATTACACTACAATAACAATTACATTTTACAAATTCTTAATAAATAACCTAGTGATTTCATAGAACAAAATCAGGCACATTACCATGTTTAAATATTGGTTACTGTGCAGTCAGCTTCTATGTTATATATTCATTCAAAACATCACCCTTGCAAAAATATAAGAGCTACTTCAGTGCTTAACAGAATATTCCCTCTCCAGGTAAAGTCAGCATCATCCCATTATGTAACAAAAGCATTATTTGCACATATGCAGATCAAACTAAGACTCAGAAAAATAATACACTGAACAGTTCCCTGCTTTAGGACTGTCACCTTCTTAGATTGCCACAGTGGAACATTTCTTAATTTAATATTAGATATTGAAGGGCAAACATGTATCTTAATGATGCTAAAGACATTTTCACTTTGTAAAAAAAACTGATTGATTGCTGTAAAATTCTAGTTGTTTTTATTATTTAATATCATATTGTAGCCTTAACAATATTACAGTTTTCTGCTCTGAGTAACAGATGTAAAATGAATAAATAAATAGTCTATATATCTCTGCAGGGACATGGCATCATATATAAAATGAACATCCTCAGGTTCTGACATAAAAATTTAGACCAACTAATGTGAATAATTTGTGTTACATAAAAAGTTAATTGAACTAACTCACTTACCCTTTTATCAAAATCAATCATGAAATAAAATAATTACATTCACTAGGGAATTATTACAAAACTCAAGTTTGAAAAACTCAGTGACAGCTCTTACCATACTGAATGCAAATTCTGTCTAATGTGTACATGGGATGCAAAACTCTCCATTTGGGTCAAACGTGGCTTTTTGTCTCATAAGGAAAGTCCATCCTAAATTGCATAAGATTCAGCAAATATTACTTCTGAGCTTTGTTAGCTTAGGTAATTCAAACAGAACCTATTCATTATTCTGATGAGGTATGGTACTGTTCTCATCTGCATACTGATTGTAACCTGATTCCTTTTACACACAAACCTGAGAGGTGAGCAGTTAAGGTGAACTGATAAGAATATATACTATACCTCAGGGCTTATCTTAGGCCAATTGAAATTATTTGGCCCAATAGGGCCCCATACTAAACTACAACAGGGTCATTGTGTGTCCCAGAAATTTGACTGAGAGGCACTACAACAAAGTAGAAGCAATTTCCAGCTAGTAGTCTTACTTCCATAGTAATTACAAGTCTTGTTAGAGGGGCAGATAACATTTCCCATCATGCACTGCCCTAGTGGCTAATCCAGTATTATAAGTAATTGCATCTTCACATCTCTTGTATAGTTCGGTGTGTTAGCTGCTCACACCCCAGACTGTTCAGTCACTATTCTGATTAGCCATTTGGCTTTCTGTTCCACTCCATTTCCTGTGCTGGAATGTAATAAGACCAGGCTTAATTTGAAAACTGAGAGAGAGGTACTGTGTTTCTTTTACTTCTCTTGTCATACCTTACCTCTTAACTGTCATATTTTTGTTCTGTTTTTCATAAAATTTGTGATTTTCTAGATTTTGGAGGCAAATCAGTGAGGATTTAATTCACTAAATAATAACTTCATATTCTTCAGAAAATGCGTGGTAACACAAGACCTTTTATTCTAGCAACTTTCTAAGTTTATAAGAGCAATATTTGAAATGTTTCCTTATTTTTGGCCTTGTCCCCCTATTATTTTTGGCTTTGTCCAGATGTTTTGTGCTAAGAGGTTTAGAGCTATGTCTCTTGCTGACATGAGATTTCCAACTAGATGGATGGTAATGACTGCATTTACAAAAATGACTGTGAAATAGTCAGTCTCAGACAGTATGAAAACAAACACTAGTAAGCATTAACTATTAAATAAAATAAAATAATAACAAATACTATGTTGATTGGTAACATAATGATCCCTAAGACTTGTGACACAATGTTACCAATTCAACAGCGTAGCAGAGAAATGCTTGTTACAGTCACATTTAAGATTAAAATAATACATAAATCAAGAGATGTGAGTGTGCTGGATGGAGTGGGATGGGGGTGGGACAGAAACATGATTCATGTAACTGAACGTGGGAAAACAAGCCAAAACAGTTTGACTTATAATTGCACTGCAGTGCTATCATAGGCTTACAGCTGTATAAAATATGAGGACAAGTAGAAACATAAAGGCAGAAAATGGTTGAACTGGACCAGAGAAGAGTTTTGGAGTAGTGTATATTGCAGTATATTAGAGAAAGCTGAACAAACTGTGTGGATTTATGTTCTCCCTACAGCCGTGTGGACTTCCTTAAGTCATCTTTGTCTCCTCCCTCTTGCAAAATATGATGTGTTGTGACTACTCAAAATGTTCCCTGCATGTAATCCTTCCTTTTGCCTAATGCTGGAAAATATCTGTAATCCACTTACCAGTTTAAAAAATATTAAATATAAGTTTTTTTTAAAGTTTATGTTTAAGTGTAATAGTGTGGAAGCAATGCCACACTGAGAGGGCTGAAGTTATTAGCATTACTATTACGCATTCTGAGGAAGTTCAAAGTTTTATGTGGTTTAGTTGAACTCATTGACTGTAACAAAATTTGAGAAGTAAGCAGATAAGGAACTCCAGCCATTCAAGGCAAGTGAAGGATGGTAGTTTAGTGCAACTGATTAAGGGTATGAGCTGCTAATGTTCTTTGGCTTACATCCCTGAGTTTGAATCCCCCAATCTCCATTTCCTGCTGTAGGACTCTAAACAAGTTACATAACCAAACTTTGCTCCAGGGGTGCTGCTGCATTAACAGACACACTTAGTGAGTTTACTTACTTAAGGAATTAATAAAATTCAAGAAGTTATTGATAATAACTAAAAAATGTCCTCCCTTCCCATGACTTGATAATAACGCCACTGCCAAAGCCAGCTGTAAAATGTCAACATTTCCCCCAAAGTATAGATGTCATGTAAGGCAAGACAATAATTTGCTGAAGATACACTCCAAATCATCTTCTGATGTAAAAACATTGATTAACATAATTTGCTCCCAATGCACAATTATAGGTTTCCATTATTTAATATGTTTTTAATCTTATTTGCTATGGTCACTGTTTCAGTCCTCGGCAGGCATGAAATAGTAACCATGTACTTGTTCACTCTGGTGAGGAACTGGTCATTCTTTCTAACCATTTACTTGGCACTCATTAAGCCAGTCATTAAATATAATGCCCCCTTTGACATACATCTGTCCAGACACATGTAACAACTGTAATGCTCACACAGATATCTTACTAAAAAGATATAAGGCCTAAAAAACATGTCCTACATAGACCGACTTTTTTGAAAGGCAGAGTCCACAATAGTAGAAACGCTTAATTTATTAACAAGATAAAAGCTTTCGGGATACACCCTTCCTCAGTTATCAAGTTATATTATTGATAACTGAGGAAGGGTATATCCCAAAAGCTTTTATCTTGTTAATAAATTAAGCATTTCTACTATTGTGGACTTTGTCTTTCAAATACGTTTTTGTGTTCCTGGTGGTTAACTACAGTCAACTCATTCATCTGCTCTACATAGACCGACTCAAAGCTCTGTCATTATATTTGGTATCCTGCCAAGAGGTGACCTTTGTCTGGCATACAAGTCATCCTCCAACCCAACACTGACGTATTTACTGTATATCAGGAAGTCAGATGGCATCAGAAATACTCAGTCTAGGGATCTATAAACATCTTCTGCAACATCAACAGAACTGTTTGAAGGGACAGGCATAGCTCACAAAGGATACTGCTGCTGTGGAATGGAATCGCCATCCACATACAACAAAGTTCACACCTGTCCATATTCAAGTGCAACTTGGATCTCTTGATGAGAAAGAGAACATTTACCCCAGGACAACTCCCTGTACTACCGCTGGACAAAGGCAGATCCGAAATGCTTTATCTCATGTATGGATCACCTCAAATTATCTATGGTATGATCATATCTCTCAACTGTCCAGATTTTCACAGAATGTCCAGATTTTGCCTCATATTTTTGGTTTGTTCCTCATAAAATTTGTTGCTTTCTGGCAAATCACTGATGATTGAATTCACTAAATAATGACATATATTTGATTTTCGGACTTCATATCCTTCAGAAAATGCATGCTAATACAAATCCTTTTATTTTAGCAACTTTCTAAAAACAGTATTTAAAATACGTTCCTATTTTTGTGCCTTTGACCCCCCCCCCCCCCCACCATTATTTAGACTTTGTCCAGATTTCTTGTGTGAAGAGGTTGAGAGGCATGGGTATGATCCCTGTTTTTCTCATTAGGGGTAATATATAGTTATTAAGCATGGGATGGATAAGGCCAGTCTCTAAACAAATGGGATAGATTAATTTGGGCACAAAAAGGAAATTTGCTAGGCTTAAAATGGCCTACAAGGGCAGCTAGCCTAGTACTTACTTATAAACCTATAGAATGTTCTATCTCAAAAACTTTAGATTGTGTGAGTAAAGCAATCCTGCTCTATCCCATCAGGTTAGTTAAGTTTATGAAAGTAAAAAGACTGGCAATCGGTAATTAGGTTTTTGGAACAAGGAGGGAGTGACTAAATAATTACATTTCTAAATGTTAAGAGGGTATGAAGAGGTAGAAATGTTTTTAAAATTAAAATGGAGGAATTAGATAATTAGGTTTATAAAAATGAAAGACATAGACAGTGTATAATTGCATTTTTGAAACTAAAGAGATACAAGTAGTTAGGTGCCAGTAACCCTGGAAAATTGTTCAACCCCCTCCACCTCCCAACATACATATACACGCATGCAATGCTACACAAACCAGCACAGAATTTTAGCTGTAAGGTTTATATATATGGTGTGCTACTTTTTCCTGTCTGCACTTCTGCACAACATCATGTCGCTAAGTAAAACCTTAAGCTTTGATCAGTGATACGTAGTACAAAGCATATAGAAAATGTACAGCATTAATTTGTATTATTTTAGAAAGAAACAATGAATGCAGCTGCTATTAGAACACTGGCTGCTCCTGCTTGTTATCCTTAAGAAGGTACAGTTGTGTTACACGTAGACACACTTAGCCACTACAGCAAACATACCTCTCAAGTGTATCTCTTTATGAGGAATGTTACCCATTTTGGGTCCTAAAAAATCCATGTTCCTCAAAGTTCCACATTGCAGGGGTTCGTCACAAATTCAATGTTAGGATTTTTGTTAACTGATATCCATGAAACATAGTACTGAATCATATTAATTCATCAAAATACTTTTTTCTGAGTTCAA